>NC_051273.1:31886313-32028813 GCF_015220745.1 Sebastes umbrosus
AAGGATGGCTAATAACCATTTTTCTTTATGAAAACAGTGTGAACAGTTGTTTTCTGTGTCACCATCATTTAGTTTCATGTGCCATCATGTAAAGTTGGTTGATTTGATCTTGATGGCTTTTTTTTCCTTATTTTTCTGCCATGTGATTCCTCCCACATCTCAACTAAAAGATCGAATTAACGACGGGCTGCTGATCATAACCAGCTAAGCTAACTGCACTTAGGCAATCAAGTAATCAACACTTAATCCTGAACATGTATATTGACTTATTATCAACAAGCTGTACTTAATGTGTGTATGTTTTACTCTCAAGAATAAAGTAATCACTTTTGGGTACCATGAATGTCAGACTTAAAATTCTTTTTCAGATGCAGACAGACAGAAATCAGAGACGCGGTGGTGATGTCATTCTTTCAACCGCTTTAACAGAAACACCGGCGGTGTTGGACCTGCTTGTAATCAGAGTTGCCAAGTCCGCTTATTATAAGCGACTTTGGGCTTGTTTTCCCTGAAAAGTCACTTACAAATATTGGTAGTCGTGGTTTGCGGGGTTTTTTTGGGGCTTGTTTCTAAAGTGTAGTTGCATATTTGGGCTTGCTCCTGTCTTTCTCCTCACCGCCACTCAGTGTTGTTGTTGTGAGACAAATCTTAGGTAACAATGCCCGGTACTAAGTGGGCGAAATATGGCAAAAGTACAACAAAGACTGTGAAAAAGAGAGTGGACTTTAAGATTGGATTCGCCCTCAAGTGGGGGACGATTCGAAAGATGTTTTCTGTTTTTTGTAACTGTGATATCGGAGCACATCATGGCGAGGCTGATTTGCAAAAATTAAACGAAATGCAAAAACTAAACCTAAAGTTTAGTTGACAAGAAAAATGTAAAGTTACAAGCTAAAAAACGGATGCAAAAATGAAATGAAATGCATGCAATCCAAAATAAATCCATACATGTATATGAAGTAGGCGAGATCTGGCAACACTGCTTGTAACGGCAGATCATGACGGATAAAGTTTACCTGGCCCTCTGTCTTTCGGACCAAAGTCTTATAGCAGTGTCATATATATATATATGTGAGAGCCGAAAGAGTGTTTGGAGGTTATATTCCGACACCAGTCTGGAGATATTGTGTATAGGTGTGTTGTTAATGAAACTCTAAATGAAACTCTGCAGAACCAACTTGTGATCCCACATAAAATCCTTTAAAAGCTGGTTTCAGGAGCAACAAACTCCAGTCCTTTAATTCTCTGAATGAGTGAATTCAGTGTATTAACATTAGAAAAAGCAGCCTATATGCAACAAGTCAACACACATTGCCTTTATATTTGAGGCGATAAAAGTGTGCTGTTGGGGGGTTGGGGTCGGACTCGTACACAAGATTCCTCAACCTAATTCCAGCTGAGTGTGTGTGCTCCCTGTTTGGACAGGCCGTGTGCCAAGTCATTCCACAGCGAACCCTCGTCGTCCCGCTGCGGAGCCAGCCGTGCGCTCTCCTCCCCTCTCCTGACGGTCCCCATGGGCCGCTTCAGATAAACTATAAACAACTAGTTGCCCTCCAGCCGAGCCACATTCCTGATAAGTCTTTGCGTGAGCAATTATATCCGGGTCGAGTAGTGACTTTTTTTTTTTCTTTTCCTCTCGGCCTTCCCCCGCTCCTTTTTTTCCTCTCCCTCTCTCTCTCTCTAATAGAAGTGGAAGAACAGCTGTGGTGACCTGTGACTCAGTATAGAGAGGATAGCCCAGCGTTTCATCTGCTTGTTTTGTGTCTTGATTTGTTGTGTAGTGAAGCTCACAGGCAGAACAAAAGAAAGCAGAAGAGCCAGTTCTCTGAAATGGAGACGGGGCTCGTAGAAGTTGGCAGTGAATCATTTTGTCCTCCTCGTAGAGGGCTCTGAAAACAATGGCAGGGGGGGGGAAATGTGGGAACCATTATGGTCTACTCTGCCGTCTCCCCTTTCATTTGCGGCCAATGTGTGTGATGAACCGTTCCACTTGTTTTTGTTAGAATGTGCAGCAGTGATTTCTCTCTGGGAGGAGGTGCAGTCATGTATTTAACTGTATGAACCCGTTTCAAAAGATCATGTTTGTCCTGTTTGGGAAAAGTCCTTTAACCTTTGAAACCTAATTTTATATCATTTTTACTCTCTGTTTTCCTTCCTCCACAGACTCGGTGGTGGACAGTCCTCAGCTGTCCCCCTTCACCTCCAAGGGTCCGCTCTGCCTGTCGCCCTCCTTCCAGATGTCCACCCTCAGCCTGCCGGGCCAGACCCCGTCACCCCTGCAAAGCCCCATCCTGAGCGAGGTGGGCGGCAATGCCAAGCTAGAGGAGGAGGAGGAGGGCAGGAGGAAGGTACACTGCTTACATGCCACCCTTCCACCCCCCCCCCGCCCCCGCCTCACAACCCCCTTTTTAAGAGTCAATATCACGGAAGCCTAGTCATTTATAATGGGATGGGACTGTTAGTATAATGGAGGGAAAGTGAGTTTGGAAGTAAGAATTTGAATTTTCTCATTGTGGGAATGATGATGGCTCAACTTTGACACAACTTTGTCCCTCTTCTTCCTCCTCAGCGATATCCCACCGACAAAGCCTACTTCATTGCCAAAGAGATTCTGACCACAGAGAGAACGTACCTGAAAGACCTCGAGGTCATCACTGTGGTGAGTGTCTGTTTTTGTTATTTGGATTCACCAAGGCAACGTACAAATAATGTGGTCATTGGAAAACAAATGATGAAGTCTGGACTGTATATGCTTTTCTTTTTATTTAATGTGCATCAAAGGATAACAATAAAAGAGTAGGGCTGCAATTAATCTCAATTAATGAAGTCAATTAATCTGTTGATTATTTTCTTGATTAATCGATTAGTTGTTTGGTCTATAAAAAAAATGTCGATCAGTGTTTCCCAAAGCCCAAAATTACGTCCTCAAATGTCTTGTTTTGTCCACAACTCAAAGATATTCAGTTTACTGTCATAGAGGAGTAAAGAAACCAGAAAATATTCACATTTAAGAAGCTGGAATCAGAGAATTTACATTTTTTTTTTCTTAAAAAATACTCAAACCGATTAATTTAATAATTGACTAATCGATTTATCATTGCTGCTTTGAAAAATAGCAACAAATAAATAATAATAATAATTACATAGAAATATTGCACAACGACAATGCTAAAAAACAAGTGCAGTGATTCAACTCGCAAAATGAGATTCAACTCTGATGATTCTCAACAGATGATTAGAATAATCAAAATTTTGGGGGGTAGCCCTACAGGACACCTAAATCTCTTCAATTTAAATGTAATTTCTACCTAAAGTGTTTTCAGCAAATCTTTATGAACCTCGAGCCAGGAAGGACTTTATTAATGGCCGATACCAGAATACATGATAAGGATTTGCTTTGGGTGACCCGCAGTGTCTTAAACAGCTGGAAGATTTTGTGTAATGAGTCTTTTGAACCGGAGTATAGAAAGAACTTCAGGTTTTTCCAACAAAACTGTCTTCTGAACATGAACATTGTTGGAGAGACAATTTGAAACATTTGCCTGTATAAAAATTAGTAAAAATGTTGGGCTTATTAGGTTTTGAAACCTCTTTACAGTCCCATGATGAAGAAAGGTACAATAAACTGTAAACCTGACTTATAATCTTCATGCATGATCATGTACACACACCAGTTTATTTTATTAGACTATATAGTCATCAGTAGTGTGTTGTCCCTGTCCTGTTTCCAGTGGTTTCGCAGTGCTGTGATCAAAGAAAACGCCATGCCCGAAGGCCTGATGACCCTCCTCTTCTCCAACATTGACCCCATCTACGAGTTCCACCGAGGCTTCCTCAAGGAGTTGGACCAGAGGCTGGCTCTCTGGTAGGTGCTGCTTCACTGTTTCTCTGTGTGATAACATGTGTGGAAGCCTCTGACGAGATGCTAATGAAGACAAAATCTGCCAATCCTCAGGGAGGGACGCTCCAACGCTCACGCCAAAGGGGACTTCCAGAGGATCGGTGACGTGATGCTGAGGAACATGTGTGCTCTAAAGGTGAGGATGCTTTAACATCACGTCTCCTTTTACATGTTTGACTGACGAGCAGAACGTCCTGTATCTCATGCTGTACGTATTTACCGTTATCCTCAGGAATTCACCAGCTTCCTGCAGAAACACGACGAGGTGTTAACGGAGCTGGAGAAAGCCAGCAAGAGGCTGAAGAAGCTGGAGGCGGTGTACAAAGAGTTTGAGCTGCAGAAGGTCTGCTACTTGCCCCTCAACACATTCCTGCTCAAACCCATCCAGCGCCTCATGCACTACAAACTCATCCTGGAGAGACTCTGCAAGCATTATTCTCCCAGCCACCGCGATCACGACGACTGCAAAGGTCAGTTTTCCATAGCTTATGTTAATAATATGACACAATCATAGTCATAGTATTATGACATAATCATGAAGATGTACATCACATCACTCGAAAAACCTTTATTATATTAAAGGTATTATATGTTACATTTGTCAAACTTTGCCAGTCCTCCACAGCTCAGCAGGAAGAGTTAGAGCAGTGATCATTGAGCGGGCTATAGAGTGAATGAAGAGAGGGAGCGGCGTTAGTGAGAACAAATCAGTTAATAAGAGAAATAAAACAATATTTTCTGATTGTTTCACAATGGTTACATTCTAAAGCACAAATAAACACACCCACACCTCCCCACAACCCTGTGGGAAGGTGCCGAGTTGCCGGATTTTGAATGAATGCAGCCGAAGGGCATCCTTCATCCTGTACATTGTGGCACAGCGCTGCTCTCGGTCAAACTGATATCGCAGCGCTCTGCACACAGCAGAGTAGAGGCAGAGGAGAAGGGGGAACACTGTTGCACATAAAAACACACGGCGATGTAACAACCCGATCTCATCCGTAAGACGACCTGAACGAGTTGCACACCTTGCACACTGTTATTGGCTGGGGGTTACACCCCAGAAACATCCTGAACACAGCAAAATAAGAAGAAAAAAGAGAATACAGGCAGAGGGCTGCAGGGTCTTCTAGTGGGACATAAGGGATGATTGAGGGGGATAATTTTTGCAGAGTGACACTCTTGTGAGTGTCAGTATCAGTGATGGGAGTGATATTTGTGGCTTTACTTCAAATTATTATTATTAGAAATACAAGTATTTATAACATTTTAATACAAAATATCAAAAAAATTGAAGATAAAAATGTTTCTCAAAATGGACTGAGTGAGCTTCAGAAAATTCCCTCTCCTCTTGGCTCTGTTGAGATGGTTAGAAGACACCGATGGAAGTATTTTGGATTTTGTTTCCTTGCAGAGGCTCTGAAGGAAGTGGCCATGATAGCCACTCAGCTGCAGAGCAGTCTCATCCGGCTGGAGAACTTCCAGAAGCTGACGGAGCTGCAGAGAGACCTGATCGGTATAGAGAACCTAACAGCACCGGGCAGGGTGAGTGCAATGACACGGAGCGGAGGGTAGGGGGTGCTGGGAAACTGAGTAAAATAGTAACAGAGTGTGTGTGTTTTTTTAGGAGTTCATACGAGAGGGATGTTTGTACAAGCTGACCAAGAAAGGACTGCAGCAAAGGATGTTTTTCCTGGTTGGTACAAAACTCTTAACTTTAATTAAAGTTTCAACACTTACAATTCCATGTACTTACAGATGTTATATTTCTGTCTTTTCAGTTCTCAGACATGATCCTCTACACAAGCAAAGGTGTTACAGCGACCAATCAGTTCAAAGTGCACGGCCAGCTGCCCCTACACGGCATGATCGTGAGTCTATAAGCTCTAGTTCACCTCTTGTCCCTTGTTAATCTTCATCAGTCTCATAGAGATCCCGCTGCAGCCTTAGAAGAATAGTAATAGCTGATGGTTAGATGTATTCAGTGTGATCTGATCAGTGTTTAGAAGGGAGGGCCTAGGTCTCCTAACGTTGCATGTCTCTGCTTCACTCCCGGCTGCAGCTCATAGTGCTGGATACACCGGTAAGTCCTCTGAGCTCTGCCAGCTTGGATGCCCAAACCCTACCCTTCTTCTCCCATGTTTGTGTAGACAAACCATAGACTGTGTATATACTGTATATAGATGGATGACACGTCTCCACTTCCTCCCACTGTACAAAAGTGAAGCCAAAATATCCCGGATAAGGGAGCTGCCATATCGAGATTTTCACATCATTTGGAGCCAGAGTCTGAGCAGTAGTGATCGGGGGGATTGAGCCACGGTATCGAGGTCCCGCACACACACTCGCCCGGCCACAGCTTGCTTGCGTTAGCCACCTAGCTGCTACGTTAGCACTACGGTAGCTGTTTGGCTAGAAAGACAACTAACAACTAACCTCCAGAACTACATTTATGATCAAATTGACACACGTTCTATTACACAGACTGTTGACAGTTCTGGAAAGTTATAGTTACATCTCCTCCCGAGCCTCCGGCTGCTCGACTACTTCACTCAGAGCAGCTGTCAATCATGACGTCTCAACCCCCTTTTATAGCCTAAAATAACTAATAAAAAAACAAATTTACCAGAAAAATGAACACTTGAAGATACATCAATGGGAGAAACCATCTTTTGGAAAAATGTCTTTGACGTGTACTTGGACTTTTTAGTTTGGCTCATGTCCCTTCTGCTAACATGGAGGGGGCGGGATTTCTGACCTATACTGCAACCAGCCATCAGGGGGCGATCCAGATGTTTTGGCTTCACTTTTAGGGAGCTGTCATGTCGTCCGTCTTTATATACAGTCTATGAGACAAACCAACCACAAACGTAGTGGATTGCTCAATTTGCAGAATCATGTCAGGCCTTGCAATTATTTGTAGTTGTATATCGAGTTGAAAATTGAACCATGGACATCTCAAATAATAATATAAACAGGACTTGTGATGTTCCTTCTTACCAATACTGATAGGTGTGATTTGGACTTAAACATGGACACTGATAGGAGGCTAAATGAAATCATCATGGTTTACCTCTACACAGGTGCATATAGATGTTCTAGTAGAGGCTCTTTGGGAGGCCCGTCTGTGACTCCAGTCAGACTTTCCCACTGTGTTTCCACCCTTTATTCCTTTATTCCTAAGCTTAAGTCGTTCGTTGTAAACAGATTTGTTTAGACTGTATGCTTCCAATATCGGGCTAATATTTACTGGGTTTCTCTTTTGTTTGTAGGTTGAGGAAAGTGAAAACGAGTGGTCGGTCCCCCACTGCTTCACCATCTACTCTGCTCAGAGAACAATTGTCGTGGCTGCCAGGTGAGAAGGGGAAAGAAAAGTGAAATTTTTTTTTTTATCGGACCACAAGTTACACTGTAGTGTTACTCTAAATCAGTCATTCCCAAAGACTGGGTCAGGACCAACAAGTGGGTCGCAGGAGATTTTATTAGGGTCGCTAAACAAATTTGCACAATTTCTTCTATTGTCTATTAAGATGTATATCTGTAATACACCTTTGAGCCACATGAGGGAGCCTGAAATGTTTGTATTGAAATTCAATTCAATAACATTCATAAAACAAAGTTGGGATTTATCAAACCCATATCTCTTCTAAATAGCTGTTTTACCTATTCAAGATAATACAAGGTGATGCAGAAATGGCAGGAAAAATGTTCAGGAACGTTCATTTACGCACAAATTTGCTCTTCTTTAAAAAGTGGGTCCCCAGAAAAAAGGTTTGGGAAACATTGATCTAAACAGCATACAGAGAACCACTTATTATAAATACATTGTCTCAGAGTAATACTTAACAGCAAGTACATGAAAAACTATTTGATTACATCATGTTGTAATTTTATCTTGTCTCCTATAATATAAATACACACAACTTGTCCCCCTGCATAATTCAACGCACCGTCATCCTGTCGTCTCTCTGTGTGTTTGTGACTTCAGCTCTAAAGTGGAGATGGGGAAGTGGATCGAGGATCTGAACTTGGCTATTGACCTGGCCAAGAAGACCCAAGAGAAGTCCAGCATCTTCCTGGACGCCGGACTCGGCGATCACTCCAACCGTAAGACCTCCCATTGCCTCAGTGTTACCTGAAGAAAGCTACAGTACTTATTGAGTGGAGACTTCTTTATATTCTTTCCTTAGCTGAATAAGAAAAAAGTTAATCCCTTCCTCCAAACAACTTCCTGTCCCTCCTCCTCCCTCCCCCCCCCCTCAGGATCGTCTGACGAGGTCTCTCTGGAGCAGGAGTCGGAGGATGACATGAACTCCTCCCGTACATCACTGGACAAGCAGACACACCACCGCGCCAACACAACCATGCATGTGTGCTGGCACCGCAACACCAGCGTGTCTATGTCTGATCACAGCCAGGCTGTGGAGGTACTCCTCCTCTGCCCACATTAAGACACACATACACTTACACATCCACATACTCCCAATAAGTTTGAGAAAAACACAGACATAAGTAGTTTAACTCACGTTTAAATGACATTCATCACTACTGCATCGGTGGATTTGAGACAAACAGTCTGTTGTCGCTCTGGAGTCAAATCTCTGCGTTACACCCTGTCTTTTTAACCTTTTCAGTTTCCTTTAATGTCCCTCTGTTTCCTCCCGGTGACTGTTAATATCCTGTGTTTCTACTGTCTCTACTGTTTGACTGAAGCATGTTCTGGAAGGCTCTTTGTTCCTGATTTCTTATCTTATCCAATCTCGCCTACTGCTGGTTAAATAATGTGCATGCAATAAATAATGTCTCTGACAGTTAACATTCTTACTCTACAGACCTGGAGGACTTCCTAACTGCACTTTATTTCCCCTTTCCTTCCTCTCAAAGCTAACACGCTAACACCTCCTCTCCACCCTTTTTCTTCCGTTTGTCCCCCTCACCCTCTCAGTCTTCGGCTCTCCGGCCATCTCACCGGAGCTTCCTCCTCGCTATCTCCTCGGTCAGGGCCAAAGACCAAACACCATCACACACGTTTGTTGGTACCGAAACCAGAACCTCTCTCTCACTGATTACCTGCGCATGAACCAGGTACTACTAGAGCCACGGGGCCATGATGGATAGATTAGTAGTACAAGAGGTCCAGCTATTGTGCTTTCTGCCTGAAGGCTCGGTAGAAAGCGTAACTGAGCCAAATCAGCTAATTATGGATTTAATCACATGTTGAAATTCAGTGAAAAACAGAGATTGTTAGTGTTTTATTGAGATTTCACACTGGTCTATTTATTGATGCATCACATTTTATCATCCATATATAGAAAATCGAAACCGATTGCAGCACCCACACACACAAACCAAAACATCCGTTCCAGTCTAAACCGACCCAACGAAGCAAATACAAACAAGCATAGAGCAAAGAAAAATACCAGGTTTAAATCACAATAATCCTACTGTACTTACATTTACAGTAGGCAACACTTAGATCCTTTCCAAGTCTTTAAAACAAAAAATCCACAAAACTAGATTAGATTAAATTAAATTAGATTAGATTTGATTTTGGTGGTCAAAGGTCAGGGTCACTGTGACCTCACAATTCAATTCATATGCTAATTATGACAATTTCACACAGATGTCTAACAGGATAAAGTGATGACATTTTGGACAGACATGGATGTAAACTGGAACTTGACTGATTGGCAGAGGCATACAACCGCGAGGCGGTAATTCTAGTTAGCAGTGTCTCCTATCTCATTAATAACTTTGAGTCCAATGTTACCATAACTCAAAGAACCAATGGCCAGACCGGAAATAAAAAAGAAGGAATTATTTATAGTTTCCTTTTAAACGCAGGGAGATGATGAGATGAACACGAATATTCTAAAGCAAACTCGCATCCTATCATCTCCACATTCTTACATCAACAAAGCTTCCACATGCAAAAAAGAAGTATCCAGTGAGATGAGGATGAAAACATGATTAATTTGATCAGAACAAATAAACATACTCCATTTTGAAGTTAGGACATTCCTCAACACTTTAACAGCCTTGATGAATACACAGTGTTATCAGTGCAATATGTCACAACCAAGCCCTCACACAGCCACAAATCACTGACCCTCATATTGAGTTTATGATGAATCATTTCATTCTCACTGTTGTCTAACGTTGATATTTTATGTGCAGAACCAGCTCTCAGGTTACCTCCTGAGGAAGTTCAAGAACAGTAACGGCTGGCAGAAACTCTGGGTGGTTTTCACCAACTTCTGCTTGTTCTTCTACAAGACTCACCAGGTCAGCACAACAACACAACATGAGATTCATTATTTCTGCTTGTATACAAGACATTTAAATCACGCTAGGTGAGGTGAGGTGAGGTGAGTGGGTCTGTATTCAGAGAGCGTCTCCGTCTCTTGTTCGCAGGACGACTTCCCGCTGGCTAGCCTCCCCCTGCTCGGCTACACGGTCAGCACCCCCGAAGAGTCGGACAGCATTCACAAGGAGTACGTCTTCAAGCTGCAGTTCAAGTCCCACGTTTACTTTTTCCGGGCAGAAAGCGAGTACACCTTTGAACGGTATGTGACGTGTTTCTAAATCACAGAACATTGTAGCCAATCCACAGTTCAGCCTTAAAGGGATGGTTTGGGTGTTTTTTTCAAGTGGGGTTGTATGAGGTACTTATCTATAGTCATATACTGTAGGTAATAAACTGTCAGCATGCCCCTAGTTTGGAGAAGAAGCCAGGAGTTACCGCACAGAAGCAAAGCAATGTACTGCTGTGGACGGGGCCAGCAGCAAAACATATTTTAGCCACCTAAAAGAAAGGCTCACCTAAAAAAACTTTTTTCAGTTTAAGTGTACGCTATATTTAATATTAGTATTGAGTATTTTCACCGCTTTACCTTGCTGTCAGACAGCTATACAGTCTATGTTTCCAACGGGGAACTGAAGCCGCACCAGACTCCATTGGAAAAAACAGTAATTTTACCTCGCTGAACGAGGGAGTTGCTGGTCTACCGCTGCCCCGATCGGTTAGTTTGTTCGTGTTGTTGTGTGACTTTGGCTAGTTCGGATTCACCGAAGTCACACAATAGCACAAAACAAACTAACTGATCGAGGCTGCGATAGACCAGCAACTTCTGTGTTCTGCAAGATGAAATTACAGTTTTTTTTCAATGGAGTCTGGTGGCTACAACGACTTCAGTTCCCCGTCAGAAAAGGCTGTCTGACGGCAAGGTAAAGCAGCGAAAATATTCTAAATAAAGCATACACTTAAACTAATGTTGATTTTTTTAGGCAGTCATTTCTTTTAGGTGGCTAAAATACGTTTTGCTGCCGGCCCCGTCCACAGCAGTACATTGCTTTGCTCCCATGCTGGTACTCCTGTCTGTTTCTCCAAACTGGAGGCGTGCCGACCGTCATCTACTGTAGGTAATACACCCACTATGGATAAGCACCTCATACAACCCCACTTCAAAACACCCGAACTATCCCTTTTTAAAGTCGTATAGTAACGGTTTTAAAACTGCGTCCGCTGTCTCGTCCTCACAGATGGATGGAGGTGATCAAGAGTGCAGCCAGCACTGCAGGCCGGATGAGCCTGCTCATACCTAAAGGAGGTCCCGTGGAGATAAACGGAAACTGAATCCGACATCGTGTATCTGGAGGCTGGGCCTCTGGGACATCAGAAAGACAAATCCAGTCTTTTTCACATGAAGTGAAGTTTTTGAACAATAACAACTGGAGACTGAAAGATGCTGCCAGTTTAAAGTGTTTAACATTTATCAGCCTAAGGATTTAATTCTAATGGTCAGTGCATTTTTTTTCTTGCTTAATGATGTAACTTTTGTTCCGGATATAATGAAAGGGAGACGTGTACATTTTGATCAGTTTTTTTGCATGTGTAGCGCTGCTGTTCACATAGATAGACTGACGGGAAATACTGTTATATGGGACCAACGCCAACACAAAGGGCTCGACTTCAGGCTTTTTTTGAAGGACTTTTCCTCTTCAGCACATGGCGACTGAAGCTTTGTTGGGCACAGAAACTGTGCCATGACTGTCTGGGACACGGATGATATACAGTACGTGGAAAAATGAAGGTACATGACGGTACGTGCTCTCTGCATTGAAAGAGTCGGGAGATGTGTGCATGAGAGACGGAGGCGAGGAGAAAGTTCACGGGATGTCAAAACGATTTTGGTGATGCATGGGAGGTTTTGAGAAATTCATGCTGCTGACACAAGCAATTTGGCATTTCTGAAGGTTTTAAGAATAAACCTGTATGAACTGTTAGTGTGAGCAGTGTTTTCCTGTTTATGGGAGGATGAGGAGGATGTTTCTGATGTTTAAAAGGGAGCTGTTCTGCTTTAGTTTGACAGCGTTAAGGCCAGTCTGGTGCTACATTTCTCTCTTTAATATCAAATGTAATCAAATGTATCCTGTTTTTATTTTTGCCTAGGGATAACAACGTGAGGAAATATTGTGCAGTGGTTACTCTAGTGTTTGTAAAAGTTGCAGATTTTCCTTCTAAAGCAAACCAGAAGAACATATTTTGAAGTAATTGTGATGACGTCTCGCTGCGACTGTTTTAGACAAATGGGAGCTGATTTATGGGAGACACCTGTGACGCTTATTGTCAGTTATTTAGTGCGCTACATGCACCCATGGTATTATTTGGTATATTTTTTTGTATGAAGACTGGAATCTTTACCCTCTGTGTGTGTGAGTGTGTGTATTTGTGTGTGTGTGTGTTTGCGGAGAAGCCACTGGAGCTGTAACGTTAAGGTGATGATGGAGGTCGTCTCCAAACCGTCTGACATCCTGTGTGTGTAAGAGACTGACTGTTGCACAGTTAACATACAGCATGTTACTCCTATTTATTGTTTAGCATGTCATCATCAGGGCCGTGCTCCTGAACGCCCCCCCATGTAGTCTCCATGTTATTCCATTGAAAACCTAACAAATAAAAGATCCTTTCAATCACACTCTCTGTGGCTTTGTGCTGATCATTCATATCAGTTGTTTTACATACTGTGTGTTGCAGATTTATCAGAAAACAGGTTGCCAGCAGACATTTTTTAAGTATTTACGGAACGATCCTTTACATTTCAACAATGTAAGAGGCTTCAGTCGCTAGATTCCGGTTATGCAAAAATGACACATCATTTTTGGCTGTTAGTTTGCACCATCTTTTTAAAGGCACAGTGTGTAACATTTCAGGGTATCTATTAGCAGAAATGGAATATAATATTCTGTAACTGTTTTCATTAGTGTATAATCACCTGAAACTAAGAATCATTGTCACGGGTGTCTGCGTTCGATACCGCCGCACACGGCACCCTTTAGCGTTGGTATGAGACGCACCGGGCTTTCCGTTAACTACAATGTAAACGCATCCGAGTCAATATTAAACGCTCGAGGAAAGTGTGCCGGGAGTGTGGTGATGTAGTTTAAAGTAACAGTGTGTAATATTTTAGCAGAAATGGAATTTAATATTAATAAGTCTGTTTTCTTTAGTGTATAATCACCTGATAATAAGAATCATTGTGTTTTCATTAGCTTATAATGAGTCGTTTATATCTATATAGGGAGAGGTTTTGCATTTGACGGTTGGTTGCAATCTGCAACCACACCACTAGATGCCACTATATCTGACACACTGTACCTTTAGAAGTGAGCCATTTCCAATTCCTGTCTTCACATTCAAGACAACCTGCATATATCCATGAATAAAACTCAATCAATCAAATTTGCATAGCAACTTTGGCACAGTTTAGTGCTATTCAAAGTGCTTTACAGATGACTTGCAATCTGATAAGACCGTATAAATGCACATGAGAATTAAAAATGTATTAATAAAACCAATAAAATCAGTAAGGGATAATGTACAGCGAGCCGGTCATTGTGTGAAAGAAACCCTGACAGGGTGAAGCCGCACCCCGACGCAGAGTGGAGGATGTTTCTTTCACAACAATGACCCGCTCGCTGTACATTATCCCGCTTATTACATGGCTACTTACTTAAAAAAATCAATAATTTGATACAAAAACGGTTCGCCAGAGTCCAACATCAGAACTGCGCCCATAGCAACGGTCTGTTATAAATAGCAGCTGTCTGCTATATAGAAATAACAGACGTCGTTATTGACCAATCAGAATCAAGTATTCAACAAAGCCGTGTAATAAATTAAAATAAAAACTAGATAACAGATAAAAGATGACAAATAAAATCAACAAGAGGAAATGGAACATTTAAGACATAAATAGAATCAAATAAATGATTAAATAAAAATAAATAATGGCCATAAAACATAATCAAAAGCCAGGCTGAAGCGGTGGGTATATCAACGCTTTCAGCTGCTCTCAGATCCTCAAGCCAACTGTTCCAACGGCTCAGAGCATAAAAACTAAAAGCTGCCTCGCCAAAAGGTTTTGCCCTGCAGTTTGGAACAATTAAAAGACAAGTAGTGCCAGAGGACCTGACGGGACATCCCGGTTCATAGATTGGAAGCATGTCAGACAAGTAGGCCGATGCAAGAGCATGCAAAATAACAATCAGTGTCAATCAACTAATCGTAACTAGTAATTATGTTGCACTGTTGCTCACCTGGGAACTGTGTTATAATAAGGAGACATGCATGCAACACGCAATGATATGCACGCATAGTAATCAGCATTAAAACGGGCTGATATGCGGTGTCTGTACTCTGAGGACAGAAGCTGTGATTTAGTGTTTTACACTTGGCTCTTTTGCATTAAAAGTTTTGCACGTTGAAACTGATGCAAAGCAATAGTGAAATACTGGACCAACACTTCAGCTGATACATGGGAAACTGTAACATCGCTTGAGGGTTTTGTGCTGCAAAGATATTGTCTAAATGAAGGTATGCAACAAGAAGTTCAAGTTGTCGGTCCCAGTCTGAAGAGTTGGCTTTCTTGCCTACGGTCTGCAGATCTTTTGAGGAGTCATAAACAAAACAGGGCATTCCTCAGGCATGCCTAAACAGCGTGAACAGAGGGTGGGGTGGCTTCCCCGGGCCAGAAGTGACGCGTCTGCCAAGGGAATCTATTCAAACGATTTTCCTTTAGGGAGTGGAGAAGGTGTGTAGCTGCTCTCTGTCAGTGTTTGGCTTTCGTAACAACATGGCTGCACATACTACCTCGAGGTCATCGTGTTAACCCAACAATTATGACCAAGACTTTAAAGACCTAAACTCATGCAACCGAGCGTCACAATTTGTGCTTGTTTAATTCCCTCTGTCAACATGAGTACATCCAGTGCTGCACTTTACTCCACTAACTTTATCTAACCGGTCTAGTTAAAAACATTTTTGCAGATAGCGATTTGATAAGCACATAAAATATGTTGAGAATGCAATGTGTTGGTTTCATATCCTTATCATGGGCTAACTCTAATCACTCAAACTGGATTAGTGTAACATAGAGGGAACGCACAATAACTGACCTTCCTCGTCTGAAATACAATATACTAATAAAAAGAAGAAGAAGAAAAAGAAGAAGGCATTTTATTGATCATCTGAGGGGGAAATTCCAATTAAAAAAAAGAAGGCAGACACAATGTGACTATGTGCTTTCACCTTGTTTCTTCCTGTTAAAAAATACAACAGCAACAGAGCTGTATAGAAATGCTGAGTCATGAGTCCTACCAGCCCGTTCTCATTCCCAGGGCTTTGTCACAGCCGTTGGCAGTCGAAGCCGCCGCGCATCAGAACGAGGCGCACCGGGCTTTCCATTAACTACAATGTAAACCCATCCGCGTCAATATTCGACATTCTGGGAAAGTGCGCCGGGAGTGTGGTGGCGTAGTTTAAAGGACCAGTGTGTAACAATTAGGGGGATCTATTGGCAGAAATTGAATACAATATTAATAAGTATGTTTTCTTTAGTGTATAATTACCTGATAAGAAGAATTGTTGTGTTTTTGTTAGCTTAAAATGAGCCCTTCATATCTACATAGGGAGCGGGTCCCCTCTCCACAAAGTCCACCATGTTGAACCGCCATGTTTCTACAGTAGCCCAGAACGGACAAACCAAACACTGTTAACTTTTTCTGCTTGGGCCGGAGTCGATAATGTTACTCGCTCTGTTACCGCCGCTCTCTCTCTCTTGCTTCACCACTTACTTTACACGTACACACACACACACACACACACACACTCTGCGCACTGGCTCTGCTCTAAATGGCTCTAGAGAGGGACATTCGCGTTTTCGCATCGGCAACCGTAGCTCTCCGACACACTTTGCAAACAGGAGAGGCTTCAGTTGGTTGCAATCTCCTCACCTCACCGCTAGATACAGCCACTAGATCCTACACACTGGACCTTTAAAGAGTGAAAGAGACACACAAGGCGGACGGGAGGAGGAGGTGGATGGGTCCAACAAACACAAGGCTTTCAACCAGGAGACCGCTGTTCGTGTCCCGTGTGTCACGTTACACTTTCATGTTACAATCAGCTGATCGTTCGTGTCCCGTGTTCACAATGTTCAGTCATTTTCACTGTACAAACGTAGTAGTTTTTAATCCCAACCATGTTGTTTTATCCTAAACCTAACTAACTAACCCAATTTAAGCAAGTGGTTTTGTTTAATTTACAACATTAAGCATGTTTACTGCAACCGAAAAGTGAGGCAAACATCATGTGACTATGTGCTTTCACCTTATTTCCTCCTATTAAAAAGTACAACAGCAACAAAGCTGTATAAAAACGCTGAGTCATGAGTCCTACCAGCCCGTTCTCATTCCCAGGGCTCTGTCACGGCAGTAGAAACCGTTGCGTGTCGGAACGTCTGGATTACACCTTTGTGTAATCCAGACTAGCTGTTTCCCCCTGTCTCCAGTCTTTATGCTAAACTAACAGCTCCTTCCAGTAGCTTCATATTTAACAGACAGACATCAGGGATACCAATCATCTCCATTAGAATGTAACAAGTCTGTGAAAACAGTTTTATCATGTTTTTGTGGCTCTGGCGGAAGCTTTTTAACCTCTGAGAAAATAACCCTGATGATGCCATAGTGATGTCATCATGTCATCAGCGTCGTCTTAGCTTGGGCTTGGAGACAAAATTTCATAACGGAAAGCACGGCTTCGTCCGAAATCGCATACCATGCACTACATACCCAATATGTGTACTATCGTTCGACGTACTTTTGTGTGATATAATAGTAGTGTGTATCTTTTAGGACGCACTGAGCAGTAATTCATGTCGTCACTTCCTGAGAGCCTCCTTACCGGTTGGAGACGTGTAACCATGGTAACCTGTGCCAACCACATGTGACCAAAACAACGGTTTGTGAGAATCAAAATAAGAATTCATTTGAAATATATATTACCCCTTGCAAAGTGAAATCTTATACTATACCATACAGTTAAATTGAAGCGTTGAGGTTACAGAGCCGTCCGTCAACATCCGTTATGAACGTTCTCATCACTACCGCATTGCATCGTGGGATATTTTTGGCGCCGTAGTGTCTAGCATTGCATACTGTAATATTTCACCGGAAATAGTATGCAATTTGCGTACTATTGGTTTCATACTATGGTTTCGGACATACTAAAAAATGTTTTACGTACTATCATGCTACTAAATAGATGATGAATTTCGGACGCAACCCATGCATTGCAAACCGGAGGCATGGAGTTAAAAGACGTGGACGTTTACCAGAAAGGGAGAGTCTGATGAAAAGATGTCACTGGTTGCATTATGGGATATGTAGGATTTTGTGTTTTGAGAGTTTGACCTGTAATAGGGATTTAAAGTCAGAATTTCATGGACTCTGTTGTTTGGATTTTTTTAATCTGTCTCTCACAAATCCCCCAACTCTGTGGAAGTGCAATATATTAAGTCCTGGAGTACCCCTTTAAGAGTTAAAGCAAAAAACATTTTACTTAAATCCTTATTTATCCTTCATAAATGTTTCATGTGGAGTAATTTATAGTTGCAATAAGTATCCTACCACCACTCACACATCCATGATGATTTAGACAAAAAAAAAAGTTTTATTTTGGAAAGCCAACTGTGGGTTTCCTGTTGAATAGAAGAAAATTGAATAGTTTGAGTTGAGATTAGACTGTTTTATACTGGAACACCTTTAATACAGCTGAGGTATTACTGGGTCATCATGTCCTGTGTGTGTGTGTGTGTGTGTGTGTGTGTGTGTTAGGATGTGGGCGGGGCTTGTGTTGGTCCTCTTATCTCCGCCTTTGGACTTCACAATAAGTGTCCTTAGAAGGAAAAAGTCTGTCAGACTATAAACTGGAGAGAACTTTTTTAGGGCTTGAGTGGCAGCAAATGTTCACTTCATAAAAGTCAGTCATTAAAACCAGTCAGTGACAACTTAGGATGCAGGATCATAATATCTTATAGGGGCTTAATTCTCGGGTAAGTGTAATTTAATTGTCCTTATACCTTCACTATATGCAAGTATGGGCGCACTAACTGTAACTTTATGGATTCATACACAACTTATCTGGTCTAATGTGAAACTTTTCCTCGTCTCCAGCAGTGTTTGCTGGTGTTTATATAACCTGCAGCTCCAGCTGTAGACTCTGACTGCGTCTATCCAGGCTATCAGAAGATGTCTACAAACTAATCCGCGTGTTTCATATACACGATAATCTTATAATAAGTCTTCCTATCTACTAGAAAGGGACGGAGGAGGAGGACCTGCAGTGGCCGCAGTGAGAGGCGCTGTTGGCGGATGAGCGGCGGACTGACGGACGGACTTGTCGGTTCACATGGAGATGTTGCGCCGCTCCTCTGTGTTTGCGTCTGAAGTGTTTGACCGCTCGCCCACCGACAAGGAGCTGGTGTCCCAGGCCAAAGCACTGTGCAGGGACTACATCCACTCCAGGCTGAACCGAGCCGGGATAGGCTGGTCTAAGCCGGAGCACGGACTGGCTGCATCAGGTGGAGCGCTGGGAGAGATCTCCTCGGTGCTGCTGTGGCTGGGTGAGTTCAAGTTGGTGATGGTGGTGGTCTGTCTACCAAATACTGTGTGACCTTTAATATTAGATCTGCATTTATATAGAGAGACATGGTCACCCTCACATGTGAGTTCAATGATATGTACAGGATTTAAAGGCATTTAAAAAAAAAAAGCGTTTGCATTAGGGTTTATATTTATACCATGGAGGACACAGAGGCAGTACCCAAATCTTTATTTATGTAAAAGTAAAAATACCACAGTCTAAAAATACTCCAATACAAGTAAACTCCTGAATTCAGAATGTTACTTAAGTAAAAGTACAGAAGTATTATCAGCAAAATGTACTTAAAGTATCAAAAGTAAAAAATACTCATTATGCAGTACTTTTACTTGACTTTACTTACATAACATTCCCACAGACATTTACATTAGGGTTTATATTTATACCATGGAGGACACAGAGGCAGTGGTGGAAGAAGTACCCAGATCTTTTACTTAAGTAAAAGTACAAATACCACAGTCTATAAATACTCCATTACAAGAAACTCCTGAACCCAGAATGTTACTTACGTAAAAGTACAGAAGTATTATCAGCAATATGTACTTAAAGTATCAAAAGTAAAAGTACGAGTTATGCAGAACGGCTCCTTTTATAATGTTATATTCTTAAAGAATATTATATTATTCTGTTTTTATCATTAACACATACATTTTAATGTAGTAGTTCTTCAATTTGGAGTCACTTTTGCTTTTGCTACTTTATATACTACTAGGTAGATTAGTAGTACATTACTGCATAATATCATAAAAGCATTTCATGTGTTTTTTATGTAAAAAGTAAAACTAGTAGCTAAAGTGTCAAATAAATGTAGTGGAGTAATAAGTACAATATTTCTGAGATGTAGTGGAGTAGAAGTATGATATAAATGTACTTGTTTACATTCCACCATGGTCACGTCGTAGGTATTTTTACAAGGAATTTGGGGACCTGAACTGCAGCTTACATTTGATCATTTAAAGTTACACACATTTGGTTTTCAAAAGACTGACAGCAGTATTTGTAGACTTAGTTTGTTTAAAATTGACAACTTTTAGGCCAAGGAAAATGAAGAAACACATGAATAGAGCTTAACAATAAAGAGATAAGCTATACCTGATTGAGAAGAGAACAATCATAAAAAACTAATGTAGAGAAACTCTGGGAAATACAACTGTTTCTAAAATAATAAAAAAATGACACAAAAATTGAATAAATTGAGCGTGAAAACATTTTTAAAGAATTGTCTGGTCTGCTTGGGCCTATGACTTCAACAACCTGTTTGACATCATTCACAAACATTGTGTGGGATTACTTTACTTTTTCCTGGAACACCGTGACGTGATTCCTACTGGTATTCCCCAGAAAATGTGTGACAAAAAGTGACAGTTTCATTTAGGTAATCTTTGGATGGTTGCCCACTATGGCTCCTCCCATTCTGAGGTATCACGCTTACCATTTGTGGTTATCTCACTCCACCTCCAGTTTAGGTAGTTGTGCAATTCACTGGAAACTCAGATCTGACAGAGACTGTGTTTATTATAGAAAACAGAGGGATGTTTGGGAACACTTCCCAGCAGAGAGTGTCCCAAATGAGTTCGAAAAACTGTGTTCAAAATAGAGTTGGCAAACCTCTGAGTCCACTGAAGAGATTAGATCAATTACTTTTGGACTTTGTTTCCTTGTTTTCTGCTTATGAGGTGATTCCGGGTTACAACAAAGCATCTACTGCTCATAAATCATATTAAAAATTCAGGTGAAAATCAGATTTTAAAGGAATAATGTGACATTTCGTAAAATTAGCTTTTCTTCTGAGACTTAGATGAGTAGATGGATTTATCACTCTCATGTGTACAGCCAGCAGACGGTTAGCTTAGCTTAGCATAGAACAAAGACAAACATTAGCAGCTTAAAGGGCCAGTATGTTGGATTTAGAGGGATCTATTAGCAGAAATGGAATATAATGTAAAGTTAGCTGACTGACTCAGTTTTTGAGTTTGACACGGCTTTGTTGAATACTCTGATTGGTCAATTACAGCATTCTACAGTCTGTTATTTCTTTATAGCAGGCTTCTGCTATGTTTAACAGTCTGTTGCTATAGACGCAGTTCTGATGTTGGACCGTTTTTGTGTCAAATTATTGATTTCTTAAGTAAGGAGCCGTGTAATAAGCGGGATAATGTACAGTGAGCAGGTCATTGTTGTGAAATAAACCCCTTCAGCAACAATGACCGCCTCGCTGTACATTATCCCTTATACACATTCACTGTAAGCTACTGGTCATACCAGACCAAGTAAGACTGTAGTAGCAAAACCACTGAGGGTATTGAATCAGACTAGGGTGCGTTTTATTGCTAATGAAGTCAACTATAAGAGAACGTTATTGCTTCTTCCCAAAGTTACGATAAGAGACGATAAGTTACGCTGAGATAGTTTTTCTTTAACTGTGTGTGTATATAGCCTAAATACAAAGTCAGAGGCCCTGCAAACAGTCAATAGAAATGTTCTTGATTGAGTTTATTCTCTTGTGTTTTGGCCAGGTGATGAGTTGGAGTACCTTCGACCCAACGTCTACCGCAACGTAGCGCGACAGCTCAACATCACGGTGGCGTCAGAGAGTATCGTGTCCGATGCTTTCCTGGCTGTGGCTGCAGACATTTTCTCCACAGGTAGGTCCGCATCAGAATCTGGTTGTATTGTAAATCAAGCCACGCATGCATGGCCCGCATCATGGGAACTAACTTTAGTGCTTTTGTTATCAGGTACAAACACTTGAAAATAAAGGAAGACTACTGTCCTTTTTAGGGAAGTTCTTCTTTTTGTTGTCACTGGGTAGGAGGAACTTCAGAGTTTGAGACAAATACAATAAAGATATTCAAAAGTTTGGAGAACTGATCCGTTTAACGCCATTGAATTAGAGCAATTCATAATATTCCCCCGCAAAAATTTCCAGCCTACTTTTTCATGTAAACACCTCTTTTGCAGGGTGACTGCAGGATTCTCTAGTTAGTCAGAGACATTATGCCCTTACAGGAAAGGAACCGCAGGGAAAACATTCAGTCCATATTAGGTTAACATGTTGCTAGAGCGAGTGATTGTTACAGACGGTTTGGACCCCACCCAGGGAGTTCAGTCATGAGCCTCAGCTGGTTCATACCTTAGGGACTGTAACAAAGCAATCTGCCTCAAACGTAATTAGAAGTCAAATGCACACTGAAGAAAATGAAGTTAGTGTGGTCCTTAGAAAGTGCCGAGATACTTAAAAATATCACTGACTACTTCAAACATATTCAAATGAAAGAATATACCAAACATGCTCGGGGGTTTACATGCGGAGAAATACATTGCAGTCAGGCTTTAGTTTCAGTTTACAGGTTGAAAATGCAGCCCTCAATGATTACAGTGTAAATTTAAAGCTGACAGTCTAGACATGACACTGTTTGAAGAGGAAGTCATGCGCAGCAGTAGATTATGACCACAAACTTGTCTAATGTGTCTGACAGTCACAAACGTCACGTGGCATAAAAGATAAACTACAGCTAAAACATCATCTAACATCGTACAAGAGGATTTTCAACCAACTCTCATTTCCCCTTATCTATACGGAGCTTTTAGTGTCTTTGAGATCATTGTTTGGTTTTATAACCGTCAACTTTCGTGTTTTGGTTCAGTCCATAGACTGTATATAAAGATGGACGACATGACAGCTCCCCAAAAGTGAAGCCAAAACATCTGGATCACCCCCTGGTGGCTGGCTGCAGTATAGGTCATAAGTCCCGCCCCCTCCATGTTAGCAGATGGGACATGGGCCAAACTAAAAAGTCAAAGTACACGTCAAAAACATCCTTTCCAGAGACGGTTTCTGTCATTATAGGTAGTTCTTATCACGCTGATGTATGTTCAAGTGTCATTTTTCTGATAAATTTGGTTTTAATTAGTTATTTGATGCTATAAAAAGGGGGTGAGATGTCATGATTGACAGCTGTGAGTCTCTTTCGCAGACAAGCTGCGGCCGTGCTCGGCTCGCGATTGGTTCTGGCGGGTGACCTCGATACCATGGCTCCAGCCCCCAGATCACTACTGCGCAGACTCTGGCTCCAAATGATGTCAAAATCTCAAGATGGCAGCTCTCGTATCTGGGATATTTTGGCTTCACTTTTGTAGTGGGAGGAAGTGGAGAGCGTAGTCCATCTATACAGTCTATGGTTCTGTCCCATCACTGTCACCAGTGTTGTTTCCAAGCGCTGGCAGCTGTTTTCAGTAAAAAAAAAGCTCTGATAATCCTGCTGTAAACTTCCTGTCCAGCGCCAAATAGCAGACAGACACAATTGGCAACTAGCTAGCAAAGATAGTGGAGCATTTAGCAGCAATAAAGACCCAGATATTTCCCTCAGGAGTTAGTAAGAGTGAGGGAGTGAATATTGGACTTGCTAAGCGGCCAGAAACACGACTCCAAATGAAAGTGAATGTTGCTCTGCCTGCCGGATGTGTTTATAGGCCACTGTTTGCTAACAGGTTCACCATATTGATCATCATAAATGCGGTCGGAGTTCAAGTTACGTGCGTCCCTCTTGTTGGCCGCTACCAGACATTTTTTCCTTCGCGATTACCTCAACAGGTATAACGTTAATATTAAACTGAAGACTTGGATTTGGGTCTTGTTATTAGTACAACCAGTCACACAGCAGCTCTTTGTATGTCGGGCAGGTGAACATTAACATTACACCCCTGATGGCTCCCTATTAAATAACATGTTGCCGTTAGCGGTTAGCCGTCGGTTGGAAACGTAACACCAAAAGTCAATACAATTGGTGCCTTCAAATGGGGTCATGTTAACCGAGTTCACGAGAAGTCCGTATGAAAACCCCCCTCTTGTGGTATTCACAAACTCGTGACTGGAAAGTTTCTGAAAGCTCAGAGTTCACGAGTTGTGACGTGTTTGTTGACGTTGTCAGAAATGGAAGTTCATTTTTTCGGTGCATAATAAGTCAATATATTGTAATTTTAGTCGTATATTGTTTTTCTTCCTAATTCTATAATAGGTCTGAGGAAAAAGTTGATATTCCCAACGGCCTCATCTTTTTCTTCTGTCATTATGCTTTGTATATTTCCTGCATTATGTTACCCGCTTGCCAGCTTGCTAAATTGTTAGCCTCTGTGGCTTCTAGATGCCGACAATAACGTTAATATTGCCGTTGCTTAGCAGCGATGTTCTCACGACTTAACCACTTGAACGCCAAGCATATCATGTACACGACTTCCCATGTTGTAAATACAAGCTCACAAGTTTCATTTGAAGGCACCAACAATTGCTGATATGTCCGATTCAAATTTAGACGAACGTTAGCTAACATTAGCTTCCACGGCCGCTTGTTGTTGTGACCGCGGGGGAGGAGGAGCTAGACTGCTACACTACCAGACGTCTTCCCTTCGAAATGTAACGTTACGGCATACCAGAGTGAGCTTTCTTCCCGCCGTTGTTGCGTAACGTTACAGCAATTTAGAGCCGTAATGAAGTTAGGTTTTAAGGCATATTCGCTAAATCTATATAAATATTTCCTTAGAGTGTGGGTCCATCACGCTGTTGTTCAGTTATCACTTCATTTGTATCGAGCGCTAGCGCTGTGTGACTGGAGCGCTTTTGCCAGCCAGGCCTGGATCCATAATGTCCTTCTGTTTTTAGCAAAGGCATGAATATTAAACATTTTCAATCCATCTTTTTTCTGCGGTCGGTGCATTTAACTGCACAACAACTCCTTGTCATCTCTGCTTTGGAGCTTGGCTCCACTAGACATGCCGCTATGGGGCATTTCCGCAGCTAGGGGGCAGAAATGCCCCCTAGCTGCGTACGCATCTCTGTGATGACGCTGCACAGAAACCCATCTATACAGTAGATCCCCCTAAATGGTACACACTGTTCCTTTATGGGAAAATGTGTGTTACAAACTGGGGGTGTGGAGTTTGAAAGACGCAGGCATTTAACAGCCAGGAATGTTGTAACACAAGACAGAGTTGAGTTGCATTATAGGAAATGTTGTGTAGGATCCAGAATTGTCAGAGCTTGATGTAGTGCGCATGTAGCTGCCAGAATTCTCGCTTCTTTTATTGCTGTTGCAAGTCTTTTATGTTTTAGTTGCTCCTCTTTTGGAGCATGCTGTAGCAAAAAGTTGGTTTTAAAAGGTAAACATTTACTTCTAAAATCTAAACTCACCATAAGTTATTAATAATCATTCTGCAAATTCCAGATTTCACGGTTAAAGAGAAACATGACCTCCCTTTTATGAGATCCTAGGAATGAATGAGACATCAGTTACAGAAGATGGATGGAGTCAAGGCTCAGTCTGTAACCGTTGGACATGTAAACACTGCAAGAATAGTCTGAAGCTTTGACTGTAAATGGTGCGGCGGCAGAAAGCTTTACTCCACAAGTGAACTAAGTTGGAAAAATGATCTGCTCACTAATCTAGCGAGGCGTACTGCCTGCCCGCTGCCCCGAGCCACAGCCTGTGTGTTTGGGTTTCCTTCTCTGTGGGACAGAGGCATGTAGGCCTAATGCCTGGCTGCTGCTGAGGTTGCATAATTTGTTCATCCATCTCTGAAGATAGCTGCTGACAGAAATTTGCTGCACTATAAACTACCCCAACTCCTCAAAAAGAGCCACTCCACTTTGAATCACCATTTTCTAAGAACCCTCCAATCATTAAATAATAATTTGTTTGCAATTTGGCAAAGTGTTCATATATCAGATAGCAGGAGAGTGAGGATGTAGTTGATTTTGTTCTAATAGTCTCACAACTTGTGTGTCTCCTGTCAGGTGTGACATGGGGGAAGGTGATTTCTTTGTATGCCGTGGCGGGAGCCTTGGCAGTGGACTGCGTTCGCCACGGCCATCCAGCAATGGTCCATACCATTGTCGACTGCATGGGGGAGTTTGTCCGCAAGAGCCTGACCTCCTGGTTGAAAAGGAGAGGGGGCTGGGTAAGGGCAACTTCTTTTATTAATCTGTATCATGATATGTATCGTTTATCAATACACAGCCCTAGTCAAAACATCAACAGATAGTGAATAATAGACATTATAATGTTCAAGAGCCTAAGGTAACATCTTTAAATTGCTCTGTCTGTCTGACCTAGAGTGCCCAAACCAAAAACAATTCACTTTGTAAAGATATTAAGCAAAGAAAAGCTGCAAATCGTCACATTTGAGAAGCTAGAACTATCAAATGTTTGACATTTTTGATTGAAAATGACTTTTTTTAAAATTAATTTATTATCAAAATAAGTAATTTTCTGTCAATTGACTAATGGACTGATTGTTTTTGCTCTAGTGAATATTGTACCAACTCTCTTCCCGTTATCTGGAGATTATCTGGATATGACGTACAGATGCATGCATTCCTATAATATTTCTTCTTTCAGACTAGTGGAAAGAAAACATCCGAAATACACATTTAGGTGTTTATTTTACTACTTTGTCTATTTGCGTCTGAAGATGTCTCCTACATTCACCAAAAGTTAGCATTTAAGAAAACATGTAATACAAAAAAAGAATTTTCTTAATGTGAGTAATCAACAGGAGAAGTTTCATGGCGATATCTATTATAGTAGTTAAGTTTTTGTGTGCAGTGTCTTGCAAAGTGTATGGAATTTTACAATGCATATCTTTAAAGGCTGTTTTCTTAAAATGAGTTTTTTCCCAGACTCTGAGCCAGAAGTCTCCACTTCAGTAGCGCTTACATCCACCAAACTTTCCAGTTTAATTTCTACGTATATTCTAAAGTTTTTTTATGGAGGGGTTTGTTCATATATCATTCATAACCTGATTTACATAACACTTTATTCCTAAAAACATAGCGAAAATAGATTTTTTAAAGGCTGTTGGCAGTATTTTCTGATTTATGGAGTGATAAAAACAGATTAAAAAAAATTGACTCTAATATGTCAACAAAATGAAACAAAATGAAAAATAAATAAATCATCATATGCATATTTAAACATACAATTTCAGAAAACTTGTAATACAAAAAATAATTTTCTTAATGTAAGTAATCACCTGGGGAAGTTTCATTATGATATCTATTAGTTAATTTTTTACCCTAATCACCTTAAAACACTGTGCATTAATATAACGCCACATCCATTCCACAGCTTCAGACAGAATAGAAGATGTGTCTTCTGTAGAGTCCTGTTAATGGGAAAAGCCTGTCTGAAACAATAAAGTGCACATGAAGGGACAAGGCCTGGCAGCGTGCCTCTGCCTATGTGCTGCTCTGCTGGAGAGAGCACAACAAGTGAACAAATGCGCCCATGTCCTCAGAGACGTGGCACCCACGTCGGTTTTGTTTTGAGGAGAAGTGGAGTGTGACAAAATGAAGAGCAACGCATTGTATAACTGACCTTGTGAGCACAAACGAGGGACCTGTCGCAGTCTAACTGTAATATCTCTACACTGGGAGGTGATGTCAGCGTGTAGGAAACCTGAATAACATTCTGTGATATGACGGATCTGAAGAGGGAGAAGTGTTTAGTGTCAGGACTGACACTTAACTGTGCTCTCTGTGGAATCTCAGTGTCCAAGAAAGTGCTCTAGTTATATAAGTAGATTTTTTGGAGTAAGCATTGCTGAGATTACAGAGTGGGCTTTGGCTTTGAAATAACATATTTGCGGGTAAGTAGCACATGTTGAAGACTGCAGATTCTGAGAATATTGGCGAATCAAGAACACATGTGGGATTTATAAGGGCTAGTTGTTGTTGTAGTGTTTGCTTCAGATGTGTTTCATTCCACAGTCTGAACTGATTTGGTGTCCTCTCTGCTGTTATAGGTGGACGTAACGAAATGCGTGATGAACACTGATCCCAGCTTCCACTCTCACTGGTTGGTGTCTGCCGTCTGTGCATTAGGACACTACCTGAAGGCCACCGTGTTATACCTTCTCAGGGAGAAGTGAAAGACAAAGTCACACACTGGATTATTAGCAGACTGGCCAGCTCTGTACATCACCAGCACCACCAGCACCACTCCACTAAAGCATCCACTGCTTTGGATTAATGTTTACACTTATTTGCACTGAGCCCGCACGGATGATCACCTATCGCTTCACAGAAAAACAGACTTTCTATGCTTCTTCTGCTTCCTGTGCTAGATTGTATATTTATTGTTAATGGTTATGTTATGGCACACATTTGATGTGAATGTATAAAACCACCCACTGTTAATGTTTTCAGCTTCATTTCCCCTCAATCAGCAGAATTTTGCTGCCTGTTTGGCAGTGGTTTGGCTGCCCCTAGTGGTTGAAGTTGGTAACTAAATTGAAAATACTCCTTCGGATCCTGAGGCCCATTCATGAGGACTTGGTTTAACAAAAATCTCCACTTCTCACCTGGATGGCATATATGGCCCAACAGATTAGAGCATGCTGGATAAATGCAAAATACAGCATGTTTTTCTGTGATTAAGGGACTGTACGAAAAAATATTGTCACTGAAGGGATGGTAGCACAGAAATAGAATAGGAGTAGAAAAGACATTCCCATTCAAATCAACCAAGCGGGATGGTCAGAGCGGCGGCCGTTTTAATGTGTATATGTGCCAGTGGGACCGTTGTAGCAACAAAGAGTATAGAAGCAAAGAGACGAAACCACGGTGCCACTGCCGCCATTTTGGACTTATTAATATATTTATAATATTTCATCGTTCAACACAGGTCATTTCTGTAGAATATGACAATAGAATAGAAATAATTTTGTTTTACTTTTATACGGCACTTTGTGGACGGACATTTTACTGACGTCCGGTAGTCCTAAAATGGCGAAAGCGTAGCTTTGCTGCTGGGCGCTGATGTTACAATGGAACAAACAATTGACTTTCACTTCTTGGCAATATAAGTTTTTTGGTAGCGGGCTAACTACCGTATTAACTAAACCGATTTACGGCAAGTCGCGGACTCACTGAGGTGAGGTTTTGCAGTAGCCTAACAACTAAAACGAGCAGTGGAGTAGTAAAGTTACGAAGCATACAGAGCCAGAGTAAATTAGTAATATTTAACAACGTAATGCTTCATTCACACACTCTTATCACAGCGAAGGAAAGCACATTACTGTCACCAGATGATCGACAACTTTGTTCGTCTCATTTTCTGTATTTTTTATTTTTTTTCTGAGTCAAGAGAAATGAAAAGAATGTATATATTTTAAAAGTCAATTATCAGATTCAGCCCTCCTCCCCACCCGAATAATTGTCATACAGTCCCTAATGAGTCTGATAAATTTAGCCTACAATTCCCATACATGTATTTCAGACAGCACTATACATTTAATGTAACCTATTTTCTCTCCCATCATTGTTCACTGTGAGGCAGTGTATGACATTGCTGTAGGCCTACTGTAGTTGCAGTAATGCAAGTTACAGTATATTTTCTCTGAGTTAGAGCACTTTGATAACATTTCAGTTTGAGTAGAATTTATTCCATGAATAATTTCACTTTTATACGGCGTGTAGCACGAGGAGTCCTAGAAAATGAACAAATGTTTGTGAGTCATCTGCAACTGTAAATATTAACAAAAATAAATGGTTCTTACAACAATCTGTCAAGTCAGCAGCACTAAATGTTAATAATGTAATTGTTAATTAATAGATTTTGCTTTGCAGCTGTTTTCCAGAAGGTAAGTGAACCATTGAAGGGGTCTTCCAGATGAAGTGAAGGGCTTATAAAGCATCCACCTCATTAGCCAGTGGTACTGTATGTACATAATACAAAGCTGGACTGATTTAGTGATTGAATGTCTAGTAAGCATTTGAATACTGTGCTAATATGAATTAGTTGTATTATGAGAGGATGAGATTTTGTGGAACATGCAGATGTTTGTATTCAATGGAACATTTTGTGATTTTTTTTTTGTTAAATACTCAGAAATGTGCACAGGGTTTGGTTGGTGGCAGATAAACGCTTTATTTGTTTTGTGGCGTTCTGCGGGTAGACTTTGGACTCATGATTTTACTGGGCATTTCTAAAATCCTGCCTACAGCCCTGCAAGGTCCACTCACTTGCTTTTTCTGGAGCTTTCAATTGCATCTCATGGTCCTCCTCAGAATTTTCTATTTCTCAGAAACAGCTCATCTGTCAGTCTTCAAAAAAATAATCTCTTCTCTGTGTTAAAGAAAAATTAAAAATAAAATGTAATTATTGCGTGACCTAAGTAAACGCCAACACAAGATGTGGGTGAAAACTCTGGAAAAAATCTAGTAAGTGGGCCTTGAGTTTGGCTTTTTGCAACTAGTAAAGTTAACTTGATGTGTGAAGTGTCCAGAGATATAGTTTGGGATTAGTTTTCTCTCTAAACTGTTGTGTAGTCTCAAAACATGAAAATGAATAAGTCTTTTTATAACATCTATGACAGGAAAGATGTCAATTGTTTTTGGCCATCTGGAAACTACCATTATTCCCATCCTCTGAAATGTTACTGTAGCATCTGAAGTACATTAACAAAAGGCTTTACAGTTAGTTATGCTTTGGAGGGGAGGATATTAAAAAAGGGTTCCTTGGTACCGAATTGAAATGTTTTCATGTCCAATACATTTGTGGTCTGACTTGCTTTGTGTGTTCACTTCACAGAATTTGATTTGATAATTATTTTAGAATGCACACTTACTATTTTGATTATAGTATAAGCCTTTTGCTTAACATTATTTCTCAGTGTGTGTTTGTGTTTACCTCTAAGGTCAGCTCATCTTTCTGTGAGTGATGCATTTACAGACTGCACAGAATACGAGATTGCAGAAACAATGATGGCCGTTTGTTACCACCTAGTGGTTGAATTAGACACATGGACTGGCCAACAGATTCAACTGCTAATGACATGATGAAATGACAAACAACTGTATTGAATGAATTAAGGACATTAGTCTCCAACCTCATTTTCCACTAAGTACTTCTGCCTAAATGCAAGCAGGTGTTTAAAACTGGATCTCAAACCGCCCCTGTTCCACTTCACCCCTCCACTGATTTTACTGTACTTTTTCCCTTTTTAAAATCTATTACTCTGCAATTAACACTTAAATCACACATCAGATCTTGATGAACGAATTAATCAAGTTGAAAATCTGTACAGATGTACATTGTATAATCTGTTGAGAACAAAATGACGTATCAACGGTCAATCAATGGAAACCATAATCATCAACCCACTGAGGGTTGGATTCAAAATCAAAATCAATTGTCTGTGGCCACCACATGCAAAACCATTCCCTTTATGTGGGTTGTCTTGCTGTTGCCTCTCCATTGCACCTGTTGTCACTTTCATTTGCACTAAAGCAGGTGAAAATGATTCACAAATGAACAGATTGATATCCCTGAAGTTTAAGTGACAAGGTGTTATACTGTGATGATTAAGTGTTCACTTCATTTTTTTGAGCAGTGTATGAAGGTTAGGCCTACTGAGGAAATCTGAACGAAAGGTATCAATCTCTGTTAGGATAAATAACAAGATTATAGAGTAATGTTTTATATATTTAAGTGTCTACTAAAGAGTTTTTTGTGTTTTTTCTAGACAAAAGATGAGTTTCTCGCAGTTCCTCGTCTCAAATGTTTTCAGTAGCAGATTTTCCTTGAGATTTTAACCTTTTGACTGTCATGTAGAAGATGAGGGAGCAGCATGGAAACCTATTTTAATCTAGAACCAACTCTGAGTTCTTTTAAATCAAAGCTTAAAACGTTCCTGTTTGCTGCTGCCTTTTCTTAAACCAGATAATGATCTTATACTGCACTAGAGCTTTTACTCTTGTGTGTTATATTCTATTTCAGCTTATATCCTAGCTTTTATTTTTAGATTGTTTTAATTTTCTAATCTTTAATGTTTTTATAACTGTTTCAATTATGTCTTAATGTTCTTTTGCACTTTGTCGCAATGTTCTTGAATGTTTATATAAAGCACTTTGAATTGCCCTGTTGCTTAATGTGCTCTACAAATAAAGCTGTCTTGCCTAGAACGTGAACGCACCGTGGACTGTTTTCAACGGGACGGCTACGTCAGCAACCACTGATTGGTTAAGGCAACATGACTCCTCCTCCCAGATTTTACTGGAAGCCGATTGGCTGTCGAAAGACATATCCCGCCTCTACATCATTACTCTGTTCCCATTGGTCCAGCGGGTCGGAGTCCAGAGAACAACAAACAAGATAGGGTGAAGACCGTCGGGATGGATGCAGGTAAACCAGATTTTATAGTCAAAATAACATTTATTTCTCTCCCTCAGCGAGCTAGTATTGACACAAAATAACCACAACAACGCCATGTCATACCTGGCAACACATTCACTGCTCTGTCATGACAGGATTAACCAACAACTCCAGCTGGCAGCCCGACACAACACAGAGCCGCTGGTAGCCTCGCTGACGTCAGCCTGCTACAGCTACATGCTAACTAACGCTAGCCTGCTGCTGTTATTCTCCTCTTTGACAGCTCGCTGCTCAGCCCTGTAACCTCCTGTGCGGGCCCCAGCTGTCATATGTGTTACTGTCATGTGTTGTGAAGCTTCACTCTTAATAATGTGTTTGTAATGCCAACATGACGTTCCGCCCCAGATGAGCCTCCCAGTGGATGATGCACTGTCACCTACTGTTAGCACTGGGATGCTATTAGCTCTGAGAGGGGTGAACTTATCTGATATATGCTGCAACACTCACCTAGTTTAGTAACTTAATAGTGTTCAGAGCATGCTAACAGACTTCTTAATGTATCCCTTCATTGTTTATGGATGAGCCTGTTTAAATCTCAGCTTTCACTGTCCAGGCTAGCTCACTGACAGCTAGCATTAATGAGCTAGCTAGGCAACTTTGCCTGTTTGTTATTATCCTGTGGATAGCCTTATGTATTGGCATAAACCTTTTATGATTTACTTTAAAAAGTGTAAATACGTTTTCCAGTGTTAACAGACACCAGTTAGCCAAAATCAGATTATTTTTTCTTTCTTAAGAGGAAGTGTCCCCTTTAATGGTGTCCATTACTGTGTTGCCCAATCTTATATCTGGCTTTGAGCCCATTATTTCACACTGCAGTGAAAAGTCTGCAAATACAGGCTGTTAATGTGATTGCTGCTTGCACATCAGACTTCATTAAAAGCACCCACTTTACTTATTTATTACCAGCCAATTGCACAAGGGAGATATATGTTCAGATATTGATACAGATGTGTCACAGTTGTGTGATATAATGTTAGTTCTTTGATTTTGAAGAAGAAAAGCACTTTATTAATCCCCGGGGAGAAATTCATTTTTTTATTCTCTATGTATTTTACATAGTACACACAGGGCCGAATACACACACATGCACAAAGAGGACCTACATGCATTAATGGAGAGATGTCAGAGCGAGGGGGCTGCCCCAGACAGATGCCCCGAGCAGTTGGGGGTTTGGTGCCTTGCTCAAGGGCACCTCGGCAGTGCCCAAGAGGCAAACTGGCATCTCTCCAGTGACCAGTTCACACTCAGTACTTGGTCCATGCGGGGACTTGAACCGGCGACCCTCCGGTTCCCAAGTCAAGTCCCAATGGACTGTGTCATGTGGATTGTCATTTATGTAATCATCCTCTGATATTAAAGAGGTGATTTTACACATTAAATTCAGTTTACTCGCCATGAAGAGTATCACTCAACTTGTGAAACCACTTATAAAATGTTATCTGTGGCCCTGGATGAGCTTTTTTTTTATGTCTGAGAAACCCTAACCCTAATGATGTCATAGTTATGTCGTCAGGGTTATCCCGGCCTGTGCTCAGAGACTACAAAATCATAACAGAATTACTGGAATTACAAAATGGGCTTGTGAAGTTTGAAAGATGTGGACCTTTACCAGGCAGGGAGGGTCAGGGTAAAACAAATACCCCTTTCCAGTTGCATTATGGGAAGTGTAGGATACAGCTTTTTTTTTTAGCATTACCAATACTAGGGTCTAAAGGTCAAGATATCCTGGCATCTGCTGCAACAAAGTTGACCATTCTTTTTTTAAGTCTCTCACAAGCTTCCCAATGTTATGGATGTACAATATTAAATTGCTGGAGTACCCCTTTAAATACAATTTAAGTTTTTCCCAGGTTGTCAAGCTTTTTTGTAAAGTGTGTTAATTTCACTATGAAATGTATTTAGTAGGAACTTGAAACTTACTAGTTTATTTATCCCACAGGGAGATTCCTCCCCCACTTACTCCCTAGCATATAAATTGTGACCCAGGTTAATCTACAGAAACAAAGATTAAAAACCATAGATACCTTTTTAAAAAATGTATTTATAAATAACATCCTTCCTGGAAGTGACTGGAATTCTTCTCATGCAACTAATGGGTACCACACCTTTACTCACTAACAAATAGCCTCACATTTATTAGCTGCATCAAGTGGTTAGCGGTGAACAACGTGACCACCAGCAGTTTCTCCCCTGTGATTTCCCACACTTATAGTTGACTCTTGACCTCTTTTGCAGCAACCTTGACATACGACACACTTCGCTTTGGAGAGTTTGAAGATTTTCCTGACACCTCAGAGCCTGTGTGGATCTTGGGGAAAGAATACAATGCACTCACAGGTAGGACTGTGTTGAATATACAATGTTTATGTGAGACAGAGTTGTAAAGAATCCTATTAGCAAGCATCAACTTTTGTCTACGGTTGTTTTGTAATGTGGTGATTTCTGGTCTTCATGTAGAGAAAGATGAGATTTTATCAGATGTCACTTCACGACTGTGGTTCACGTACAGAAAAAACTTCCCACCAATTGGTAAGTGAAAAAATGTGTATTTGAGCTTGATGAGTTTAGAGATTTGACTTTTTCACATTTAATTACAAAAGGGGGTCTCATGCATGATTGTGTTGCAGGTGGGACAGGACCAACATCAGATACAGGATGGGGCTGTATGTTACGGTGCGGCCAGATGATCCTAGGAGAGGCTTTGGTGTGTAGACATGTAGGCAGAGGTAAGACAACTTAAAAAAAAAAAGATATCTCCCTTATAGATATACATAGATGAAACCTGAGTGTGGCACTACCAGCTCTTCTCCAGTAAAATGAGTACACTATACCAGACAGAGCTTGTTTGAAACTGGCTTGATAACTGGCTTATTGTTCTCAGACTGGAGATGGGCCCAAGACCAGAAACAAAGAGAAGAGTACATCAGTATTCTCAACGCCTTCATTGACAAAAAAGACAGCTACTATTCCATCCATCAAATCGGTGAGTAGTGAGTGTCAGACCTTTCCAATGTTATCAAGGACTCACTCAGGCGGTCCTGAAAGAGTTTGCATAACATTGTTTCTTCTTTGTTCCTAAATGCTGCAGCCCAAATGGGAGTTGGAGAGGGAAAGCCTATAGGCCAGTGGTACGGACCAAACACAGTGGCCCAGGTTCTAAAGTAAGTACTGTAAAGGAACTATAAGTTAGTAAGGGCGCTTTCACAAGCCAGCATCTAGTCTGTTTTAATCAAACTCTGGAGCGGTTCGTTTGGGAGGTTGTGAATGCAGTAAACATACTCTGGTGCGGACCAATACAACCAGCCTGAGACCACTTCTCGCAAAAGCAACCTTGTTACCAACACAAGGGGCTATCAGGAGAGGCGGAACAGTACGGTGACATTATCATAAAATTCACCATCTGTACAGTAGACATTCGAGCCATGTGTTTTAGTTGTTTGTATTGCATCATTTCTTTGCCTTTTCTTTATTTTCCACTCTCACCATGTATTCATCCATCCCACAGTCAAAAAAAGATACTGTACACTGATGAGGTTCTAAACAATTTAAAGAAATTGTCTTTCCAATTTGGTAAAACGCGGAAGTGTGACTATCTCAATGTGCTGTCTTGCTTTCAGGAAGCTGGCAGTGTTTGATACGTGGAGCAGATTAGTCGTGCACGTGGCGATGGACAACACTGTGGTCATCGAGGACATCAGTGAGTGCAGTTGTGTTTCAGTGTTTTTTTTCCTGTCATCATTCATTATCATAAGCAGTTTAAATGTGCTTGTACTCCAGGTTAAACAGTGGGCCATGCTGGGAATGTATACAGAAGTAGTACTTCAGTTAAATATGACTATTATTACAGGACAAAGTTTCTGGGTGAAAACAAATACAAATGGGAGTTGAAGTAAAGTAAAGGAGTAAAGTTCCTCAAGCAACAATATTTTGGTGCTTTTCCATGTGCAAATATATACAAAGGAGCAGTTAAAAAAAAAAGGCCTTTTAAAGGTGCTAAATGCCAGATTTGGAGAACTTCTATTGCCTCTGCACGTCTCTCAACATGGTGACGGCTGAGCCACTGGCTCGCAGCTAACGGTGCTAACAGCGCTAACAGTGGAAACACCGGTAACAATGTTGACAGAGCTAGCAGTGTTAACCGCGGGGGGAACTGGAGGGTGGGTGCTACGCTTCGTTGATCGGGACGCCGTGAGCTAGCCAGTGGGGCACAAACATGTACTAAAAGCACACGCGGCCGGCCGGCTATGTCAACAAAGCACAGAGAAGCTCGGATTATAACACACACAGAGGGAGAGTGACTTCATTCTCTGCTCAGGTAGACATTACTCCTCTATATCTTTAAGCCGCCAACGCATGATCAGTGGTAAAATCGCTGCCATTGTTTTCCTATGGAAAGAGCGGTGCCACCCGACAGGGCGGAAGCGCTACCCATGGCGTGGCGCACCGCTCCCCACCGAGCGCTGCACTCAAAGTTTAAATTGTTTCATCTTTGAACTCGGCTGGAACTGTTGTTGTTACCTAGCAACCATGAATTGCGTTCCTTGTGCTCTTTTTGGGGACATATTTTACCTGCTGCCTCTGCACGTCTCTGCGCCCTACCTCGCAGTGGGTGAAGAGGAAATGTCTTATCAATATGAAGGCAGCTTTACATAGCAGATAGTTGTTTGCTGCTATATAAATGCTCTGGATATCCTATAGGGAACCTTTAAGTGGAACGCTTCCATTAGATGCGCTGCTATCTTAATTCGACTAAAACAGGAAGTAGCTGAGTGGTCAGTGCTAGTATTACTGTAAAGCAGATCTATCTTAATCATTTTCTGACTTGATCCACTGCATGATGACCGAATACTAATCTGTTACAGTGACACATATTCTTATATACATATTCTATATCTTAACATTCTTAACTTTTCTTTTTTTTTGAAGCACAGACAATAGTAATGTTTCAGTAATTTTGTGGGTATTATTGCGATTGTTTTTTCTCTGCAGAGCGTCTCTGTATGCCCTGGCTGGAAATTGCAGCAGCATGCTGTGAACCAGAGGGAGCGGGGGAGCTCAACGGCTGCCTGGAGGGGGCGTGTGCTATGGCCGAGGAGGAGACGGCTCTCTGGAAACCTCTGGTCCTGCTCATCCCCCTCAGGCTGGGCCTGAGTGATATCAACGAGGCCTACATCGAAACCCTCAAGGTGAAGTACTTCTGCGTCTGTATTCCCATTGTGTATATACTGGATATGTGTATGTGTTCAAACAATTTATCAATCTTAGAAATGTTCTATGAGGTATAATTTAAACAATAGCTCACGACAGGCCGTGGTATATTGGGATTATATCACAGCTAAGGGACGTTGTTTGGCCCGACGCTAAGCAACCATGACAACACATTAGTCCAATGTGTTTCTTTTCTCAGACGCGGAGTGATAGAGTGCAAAGGAATTAGACTTCATAGCAGTGGTATGTGGGTATTATATCACGGCTATGAACCAATCAGAGTGCTTGATTTGAGCTACCTGTTTTTTGTAATGGCTAATAACTGTATATCCTGAAATAATGGGGTTGTCACTGGAAACTGGATTTACAAAATGAGACAACTGAATTTCCTGTTTGATATTTTTATTAAAGAAACATTGACTTTAAGGCTGACCCGAATGCTTTAAAGCTTCGAAGCTTCCACCGTTGCCATGGTAATCGACCTCCAAATCAGTATATATGTATGTATGTATATGTATATGTATGTATATATGTGTATATATATATATATATATATATATATATATAAATATATATATATATATATATATATATATAAATAAATAAATTATGTTATAATAATGTATAGATCCCAAAATAGCCCATGAAATAAGCAATAATCCCACAATTCATATTCAACATTAATTATTATTAGTTATTCTCAGATGGATATGGCTGTTTGTTGTGTGTAGAGGTGCGTGTGTGTACAGTAGTGCGACAGCAGCACTGTCCGGGGCACTAAAACAGGGAGGTAGAGACCGACAGACAGAAGAACGTGTCAGCCTTCTGCTCTACGTCGCGAAGCAAAGCTTCAAATACCTTAGAATATTTCTCACTGAAGCTTCGAAGCCCAAAATACGGTATTCGGGACAGCCCTAACTGACTTTTACATTATCCAAAGACTGTAGTTTTTAAGATTAGCTTTTTCTTTTTTCTTTTTGTTACTAATTCCAGTGTTGTCATTAATTGTAGTCTAAATTGCGTTACTCGTGTGGTGACTCAGCACCGACTTCAGATTAGTCTGTGCTGTCAACTGCAGTTTCACAAAGGTTACTTTAATAAAAAGAAATGAGGAAGTTGTAAGGGTCCCTGCATGCTGTTTTGCACCAGTCTACGTGTTCTCACACATGACTGCAAACCTCTGAAACTACTGTGGTTGGCATGCAAATATACTTTTGTCCAGGATATTGCTTTATCTGCTACGAAATGGCAGTGACAACTGAAACGATTATCTAGTAAAGGGAATATGTAAAATGAACATCAGGATATATACGCTGGTTTAAAGCTGCAGTCGGTAACTTTGAGCAAATATGATAACAAAAAGTTATTTTTATAAAACGGTCACTATATCCTGACAGTAGTGCATGAGACACATAATCTGAAAAAGGGCATGGTGAAATCTGGCAAATGCCATTAGGAGCACTTGGAGGACACAGAGGCACATGATGTTTTTTCAGATTATGTGTCTCATGCACTACTGTCAGGATATAGTGACCGTTTTATAAAAATAACTTTTTGTCATCATATTTGCTCAAAGTTAGCGACTGCAGCTTTAATGAAGTTAATGCTGTGATGATATGTGTAGCCTACATTTCAAAACAAGACACTGTAGTGAACTCAGGTTTGTACGTGGGAATCCACAAGTTAGTTGGTTTTGCGTCGACCTTGTGGGTGGCTTTCTGGTGGGCTTGCTGTAGAATTGCCCACATTGTAAGCCCCATAAAGAACCAAACTTTAAACTAATAACATAAAAACAAAACAAATGGTACACTTTTGAAAATGGTCGTAATGTCTTTTATATGTTGTTTGTACTAAATTGGCTAAAAGATTTATGAAAATAAGAAGTTAAATTAGCACTGAGGCAAAGTCAGCTACAGCTGGGGTGAGATAAACCCTCTTGTCTCTTTTCACAGCAATGCTTCATGCTGCCTCAGTCCCTGGGTGTTATTGGGGGAAAACCCAACAGTGCCCATTACTTCATTGGTTATGTCGGTATGTCTAGTCTCTGTGTTTGTGAAATAAACACTCAACTGTGCACTGCACACTCATGCTCACCATATTAATTCCACTTCTACCAAGAGAACAATCTAATTATAAACATGCTTCTCCCCCCCCCCCCCCACCCCCAGGAGAGGAGCTCATCTATTTAGACCCACACACCACGCAGCCTGCAGTGGAACCGTGTGAAGATGGCCAGGTCCCTGATGAGACGTACCATTGTCAGCACCCACCCTGCCGCATGCACATCTGCGAACTGGACCCGTCCATCGCAGCGGTAGGAATGCTAGGGAGGCTTTTATAGCGCAGCTTGCGTATCTCAAACTAAAGCCCTTTGTTAAGAATGTGAATGTGAGTTTTACAGTAAGTCAGATGTTCCGTAGCTGATTGTTTTCTGGTGTCCGCCAGGGTTTCTTCTGCAGAACAGAGGACGAGTTTGATGACTGGTGTATGCGCATAAGAAGGGTACGTTTCTGTGAACACTGCTCTTTTGTTGCTCCCTTCACTCTTTTACAGCAGTTTCTTGTTAGAGGAATGTATACGTCATAAAATGCTGGTCCTTCTCTTCTAGCTGTCCTGCAACAGAGGAGGCCTGCCCATGTTTGAACTCGTAGACAGTCAGCCCTCTCACATGGTCTGCATGGACGCCCTGAACCTTACTCCTGGTAGATGAACTGCATGCTTTTTTGCAAAATATTTTTTTTAAATCCATTAATGAAAATGAATGGTAACGATTTATGTTAAGGTTTGGTAATAAGCGTTAGTTAGTAGGTGATAAGGCCCTTATAATTTCCTTATAACATGTTTATTAACATTTATATGTGTTAATATTGAAAGAAATGGCATTCCATACGATGCGGCCACAAAGAGAATGTTCTATAAAACATAGCTTCAAACAGGCCTTTGAAAAAAAGAATTGTACAATTATTAGTACAACAGTATCTTTCAATATTTAAAAAAAAAATGTGATATGATTAGGAATGATTTATGTTTTCAGAATTTTAAAATATAGAATTTACATCATGTTGAAAGATACTGTAATTGTACTATTAATTATACTATTTTTATATTTAAATTAAATTATATATATGTTTTTTTGTTTTTTTTTTAAAGTTATTTTTTGGGGTGATTTTTAAGCATTTTATTGATAGGACAGTGGATAGAGTGTTGGAAAGGGGGAGAGAGAGAGATGACATGCGGAAAGGACCACAGGCCGGATTCGAACCCGGGTCCACCGCTGCTAGGACTGAGCCTTGGCATTTACATGGGCGCTCGCTCTACCGACTGAGCTAACCAGCCACCCATATATAAATATGTTTTTTAATTTTATTTTCTGTTTAAGGCTATGTTTTATAGAACGTTCTCTTTGTGGCTGTAAGTGGCTTGATAAAATGTTCAGATATTTGCATTAAGACGTGCAATATATAGCATATAATCACAGTGCAAGAAAGTAAATGCAGAATGCTTATAAGTAGGATCTATTAAATGTGTTAGATATAAATGCCAGAATGGTATAAATAAGAAATGAATAACAGTATTTCTTGAATGTATTATACAGTGAATGAATTATTGTACAGTCAAGTCAGTATTGTATATAGATCTAATCTATTCATCTAATTAGGGCAGAAAATGCCCAAAAATAATCTTAAAAGAAACAGTTTATTACTGATTTATTAACCTTAATAAGCATTGTTTTCACTTTAAATTGGGTGCCTGCAAAAAACGTAGTTAAATGTTAATAAGTGCATAGTTAATTGCTAATAAATCAAATTAAAAATGATTAATAAGTAGTAATAAAAGTATTTATTAATCTTAATAAAGCAACAAAAAAAAGGTTCGTACAGGTTTAACAATGATATAATAGGAAAGTTAGTTAAATAGTTAGATAAATATGTTTAATGCTATTATAAACAATTATAAGAAACTCATAGGGCTTTTATTATTGTTCTTAAGAAGTCTATAAACTCTTAACAAGTTTCTTAGTAAGTGCTAATAAATGTGTTATAATCTAACAATAAATGTGTTTTATAATGCTATAATTAAGTCTTAACACATTAATGTTAAGCATCTTTTAAGGGTCTTATTATCTATTAACAAACACTTATTACAGAACTTTAATATAAAGCATTACCAAATGAATTTTAATGTTTGTTTTTTTCTTTTACGTGTTGATGTTCCCTTCACAGATTTCTCAGACTCGGACAGGTTGGAGCGGTTCTTCGATTCAGAGGACGAAGAGTTTGAGATCCTCTCCCTCTGAGGAGCACACGAACAATGATTTGCTGTTGTCTGACAGCTGGCGAGAGATTCTCTGTGTCTTCTCTGTATCAGAAGGGAAGCCTGAGGGGGGATGAACATTAACTGGAGACCTCTTGAGCCAGTCCAGCTCCAATGGCGTAGTCAGTCAGTGTGCGTCACACAGCGTTCTTCTTCAACAGCCTCCGAACGCTCTCTGTATCCAACATTGAGACTGCCTGGTGGAAGCCGTAGCAGGAGCTCAGGATCAACTCTGTATGCACATCTTCACATACATGTGTTTCCATTCGAGTCTTAACACTTTCAATGTTTATTCTGAAGTGATATGGTGCCTTTCCCTGACTCCATAGGTAAAATTGCCATAACAGTTTTATGTTGTATAGAAACCCTGCGGTTCATGATGCCCACGGCTTTGTCACTAATAACTCTGGTCTGTAACAGCCTGTAATGAAACCAAATTAAGTCAAATCTGCAGACAAGTTGCATTTAATTGCTCATGCAAAGTATCCTTGCCAAGTTTAAAACATGTACACTAGTTAATTTGAAGATTATTTATTTAATCGACACAGTATATAGACAGGTGAAAGAACAATACACATGTAAGAGGATTAAAAACAAATAAAGTCAGAATCTGACATTTGACGATGGTATATCTCTCTTTAATTTCAAGAAATGATATTTGAATCACAGCCGAGGCATTTCTCTTCCGCATTCAAATAAAGGAGCTCAAGGAAAGCGTGTAGAAGAGTCATTTAGTTGCTGCACCAGCAGACTGTTTTCAGCCTTTCAGACCTGGTATAAACATGCGTCCTGAGTGATCGGATCACTAGTGGTCAGCTCCAAGTACAGATGTGAACGCAATGTTAATAAAAATGTACCTGATTTCACAAATATGTAGGGTATTACTGCTGACATTCATGTAATATTACATCACATCGTCTGCTGTATTAGCCGTGTGTTTACTACGTGTTTGTTTGCATATAGAGCGGGGAAATGAGATCGGATCACAAGTGGTGATCTCAATCAAGACGCGTGTGGAGACGCATTCTAATTCCAGGTGTGAACAGATGTACTTGAAGCTGTCCACGTGTGTTCGGATCACTCGGGACGCATGTTATTGGTGTGAACAGGTTCTGGTCTCAAACCAGCAGAGACTGGTTCACGTTCACTTCCACAGCTCTCCGAGCTGCAGGTTCTGAGCTGTGTTGACAGCGTTAAGGCTGTGGGCTGTGATGTCCTCGTGCACATCTTCAACACTCTTGGCAGCATTGATTACCTAGAGCAAATAAGATGTTTAATATGATTGATCTAAATAACAGCTGGGAATAAATTTGCACTCCAGAGCCGCCTCATACCTGCCAGTTGACTGAAGGATCCTTCATCAGCTCTTCAAATTTCTGTTGAACCGCCTTTTGGAAAGCACTGGTCTCGTATCTTTCTTCTCCGAACTTACCTCTGAGAGCAGCCTCAGCCGGACTGAGCTGCAGGAACATAACGAGGTCCGGCTTTGGCAGTCCCACGTCAGATTTCATGCACCAGTCCAGACAGAAACCCTGAAGGAGACGGACACGTCAGACTATCCTCTCGAACACACACTGAGTCACGCTGTCTGATGGATGCAGAGTTTGAAAGGCTGAGAGAGGACTCACTGGCTTTGCGCTGGTGAAAGCAGCTCCAGAGAAGGCGTACCGGTCTACGACCAGAGTGATGCCTTGCTCCAGCTTCTTCTTCATTAAAGGCCTGTGGTCACAATTAGTTTATTATGCTGCATAAGGAAATGTAGGCAATAATGTGTAGAGGCTAGAGGAAGCTTGTCAAGGCTAATGACGAGAGACAAAAGAATATGCATTTTCAGATTGGAGCTTGCATCATCGCTTATATAGGACTCCAAGAAGAATCCAAACTAACAAATAAATAGGCACCTTCATAGAGGGAGAGAAAATGTACATGTACTCAAAGTTCTGTGTATTTTCAAAGGACAAATCTGGTGTCCTTATGTATCTTTGTTATTGTCAACAGATCCCATGAAAAGACTGAAATCAACAATGTGTTAGTATGTCTCACAATACTTTGACTTCCCTACCCTGTCTGTGGCTTGAAGCTCATGGCTTATACTGAAGACTCTGAATCTTTAAAAATATCGGACGCCTGGGTTAGCTCAGTTGGTAGAGCGGGCGTCCATGTATTAAGGCTTGATCCTGACCGCGGCGGTCCGGGTTCGAATCCGGCCTGTGGCCCTTTCCGCATCCACTCTCTCTCTCCCCCCTTTCAAGACTCTATCCACTGTCCTGTCAATAAAAAATGGAAAATGCCCCCAAAAAAATAACTTTAAAAAAAAAAAAAAAAAATATCTCAAATATTTTTCAAATGGGTAAAAAGAAGTACTTTAGACAGCAAATTTAGAAACTCAGTTACTCCAACTGCTGGAGTAAATGGTGCTTTTGTTGGTGAGTATTTACAGCAGCAGGATGGTGTGCTAGGGATTGAGTCAAAATTAACAACAGTGCTGTGTTCATGGTGATGAAGGAACATGTCACCCAGTGCAACAGTAGTAGTAGTTTTTTGACAACAATGGACCTCTGTGGCAAAAAGGAATAAATTATATCGGGGCATTGACAGTACTTGTCAGTAGTAGGATCGATTAGGTTTTGGTCTTTTTATGGAATATATTGACAATAAGAAAAAGGTCACCTGACTTATCCTTTAAGGTACTAGCACTAGATGTACTCAATGATGTAAATGTTGAGAGACTTGCTTAGTTTTACTCTATTCACTGAAGAGGGAAATCTTGGAACTTTAGTCTTTTTATACCAAAGTAGGCAGTGGTCAGATTCAGTGACATCAGGGCTTAGTAGGCTACAGCATTAAAAGGGTCAGTTCACCCATCACTCAACCCTAACCATATAACCAGCACCCAATACAATATGGCATGAATGGAATTTTGTTTAGGTTCGCACAGCATTGGAAAAAAAGTTGGAGTACTATGTCCAGTCTTTTTCTTCAGTACGAATGTTGTGCCGGTGAGATCTGTAGATTATCCAGTCATCCGGGTCTTTGTTTCTGGCTTGGAATTTAACTTTTCAATACTCTAGTAGTCTAAAGTTACAAACCCAGTCTTGTCTCAAAATTACCACCAAAGGGAGTTACTCTCCCCCACAGAAACACTGCTCCTGAACTGCCTGAACCGCATTGCTTGAAATCCTACCTTTTCTTCCGTAACATGGTGATGTCACCAAGTAACACAATTTGCCTAGCGGCTAGTTTGGCTCGCCGTTAAACAAAACTAGTTCAAGCGGTGCTGGAGAGGAGTCTGAAAAGTTTGGTTCGCTTTACCAATCATAACAGTAGACCAGCTGACCAATCAGAGCAGACTGGGCTCAAACAGAGCGTTTCAGACAGAGGGTGAAAAGAGGTGCTGCAGCACAGCCGGTATGAGAAAAGTAAAGCGTTTTTTTGAACATTAAAGCATGTAAACATGTTCCAGTAGAAACCTAAAATACAAGCATGCACCTGAAAATAAGCACACTAGGTCCTCTTTAACTGCAAAACGAACTGTAATGGAAACATCTCTTTTTGTAATTTGAGTGAACTGACCCTTTAAAGTTGTTCTTACAGCTGATGAGTCATTCTTCATGGTGAGTACTGTTCAGCACATTTTGTGGACCTTTTTTCACAGCTTACATTTTGACTCGTCATAGGAGGAAAAGCACCAGTAAGCTGTTCCAGTGAGCCAGGACCTCCACTAAGAGGAATGCAGCCATCATCAATTGACGTAAACTCTACATGTACTTACACCAGTTCCCATCGGTTTGCAGAGAACAGCAGGTGCACTGTGTGGTCCTCCAGGTCACTCTTCTTCTCCAGGTAAGCGCTGATCAGCTGTCCAATAGTCGTGGTCCTGTCTGAGCCCAGTAAACAACAACACATTAGACACATTACTTGCACTGCACACCTAAACCACAGTCATGCTGACGTTAAGCCATGTAAAGAGTGAAACGCAGCCTGCCTCACCGGGGAACCTCATCCCCTCTGCGGGCCTGCCGCTCTGCTGCAGAGTCTGAACCAGTTTCTGACACTGAGTAGTTTTCCCAGCTTTGTCGACTCCCTCCAGCACGATGAGCGCTCCTCTCTTACAGGCCATCGCTGTATGACTGTAGCAGCGCTGTCCGGGAGATAAACCTCACTACACAGCAGGCATGGATCTATTATTCTATAGGCATGAGAGCGGGAGCACTCTTATCACAGTTTACCCGCCTTTTAAAATCGCAGATGTCAACAAGGGGGTAGGAAGACGCACTTCTTCTTAGGTGCATTACCGCCACCATCTGGACTGGAGTGTGGAACAGAAGATTGTGCAGAAACAAAATAGAACTAAAAAAAATAATAAAAAAAATAATAATAATGAAAACTCTAGATTCTTTTAACTAAATCAGTTTTTCTCAAAAACTGAATAATTTCACTGTATATATTAAATGCTTTATTCCCCAATAGACCTGACACTGAAAAGTCCTGATGTTTTGCCTTCCTTAAAGTGGCAGTAGGCAACTATATTTTGGCATAATTTGGCAAAAATTCCATAATAACCTTTCAGCATATTGTAATTCAAGTGATCTGAGAGAAAACTACACCTCTGCACCTCCTCATGGCTCTGTTTACAGGCTTTAGAAAATCTTGCCCGTGACGGCAGACTTTGACCAATCACAGGGCATTTCAGAGAGAGAGCGTTCCTATTGGCTGTTCCACAAAAGGAGATGCGCGTTCACGTCTGGTCTCTGCAGATAGTGAAAGCCTCGGTCAATGGCGGAACAACCTACTGGAAAGCTTGCTATTCCAGCATTGGCAGCAACTGCCTACACCTCAAAACAACCCAAAAAAGAAAGACAGACTTTCAAAAAGACAGTCCAAACTGTTGATGTCGTTAGAAGGTAATGTGTAGCTCGCTGCGGTAGCCTCCTCAGATGTAGCGAGCACGTATGAAGCGCGTGCATATGCCCGTTCTCGTGTGGGGGGAGGGGCTTCGGACAGAGAGCGGAGAGAGGAGAGAGCAGCTCGAGGGGATGCAGGATTTTGCGTTTTCCGGATTTCTACGCACTGCAGCTTTAATGTCTGAAAAAGGTGATTCCTCTGGATAGTGTAATTACTGCAGTGTATCAGTATGTGTTCAACAGTTTCTGGCTGGTTACAGTGTGTACATTTCCCAGTTGGGTGCTTGCCTATTCGATATAATGTTTGATTAAGACCTGTATGTCCGATTCTTAGTCGAGTGATGATATTTTCTTCCCTTCTTTTCCAGCCCACCTTTCTCCCTGCTCCAACATGTTTCTGTATATTCTACATATGCCTTCCAGTTTCCTGCTCATCCCAGTACTTCTGCCATACTTTTTGTGCATAGTTCTTGATGAATGGTTTAGCCTCAGCTTTACTTAATGGAATTTGTAATTCTATATTCTTAATTCTTAGTGTTTGTTTGGCCAGAATGTCTACCTGCTCATTTCCTTCCACACCAACATGAGCAGGAACCCATATGAATCGTGTACCTGTGCCTTTTATTTCCATCCTATACATAATGAGAAATATTTCATTAATTAAATCCGTTCTGACTGATGATCTACCAGATCCTATGCTTGTGAATGCTGAAAAACTGTCAGATGCAATAACAGTGTTTTTAATTTCCCTCTCCTCTATCCACTGCAGGGCCAATAATATTGCCAATATTTCTGTAGTATATACTGACACATAATTTGATACTCGTTTCTTGATGTAGGTCTCACTCACCGGGATATAAACTGCTGCACCTGCACACCCTGTCTCAGGATCTTAGGAGCCGTCTGTAAATAAGAACACGGAGTCTGTGAAGTGCTGATCCAAATAATTCTGGACTATGCGCCATGCTGGAATTTTCTTTGACTTCTCCTTCAATTCCTGCTGTATATTGAGGTCAACATTTGGTAAGGGGAGTAACCAGGGAGGAATGGAAGAAACTGAAACTGTAGAGCAATATTGGAATTGACATAACCCTATGTTTTCTGCCTTTGCATCACCTACCCACCCAAAGCTTATGTTCCCAGCAGTCTGTCAAAACATTTTTGGTAGGGTGAGTTTCATAATGCCCCTGAAGATTAACCCAGTATGCCAGCATTAATTTTATTCTTCTAATCCGTAGGGGCATTTCTCCCACTTCCACTTGCATTGCTGATACCGGAGATGTTCTGAATGATCCACTAATGATTCTCAAAGCCTGAGCTACATCTAATTTCTTAAGGTTTGATTCTGCTGCTGACATGTAAGCTACACACCCATAGTCAAGGACAGATCTCATGAGAGCCCAGTATATATTTTGTAAAGATGCTCTACTTGCTTCCCACTCCTGTCCTGTCAAACAACGCAGTATACTGATGACTTTTTTTACATTTGCTCCTGATTTTATCTTAATGAATGTTCCATGTGAGCTTTTCATCAAACCAAATCCCCAGAAATCTAACAGCTTTGACTTGCTCCAGAGATTGATCATACAGTTTTAGGGAAATGGGTGCGATTTTACGCCGTTTTAAGAAACAAATAACTTGTGTTTTTGCTACTGATGACTTGAATCCCCATTTGTTTGCCCATTTCTCCACCTCAGCTATTGCAGCTTGCATTTTCTTATTAACAAATGATACATTGCGGCCTCTTATCCAAAGAGCTCCGTCATCCGCGTACATAGACTTTCCTATATTTTGCTCAACCTGAGAAAATATATCATTGATCATTATATTGAATAATAACGGACTACAGACACTACCTTGTGGAGTTCCATTATCCACTGTATATACATTTTAATATTCTGCATCTACTCTTACCTGTATTTTCCTGTCAAATAAAAAGTCCTTCACCCAATTATATGCTCTACCACCAATTCCCAATTAATTCAATTTCATGAGTAACCCTTCTTTCCAGAGCATATCATATGCTTTTTCCACATCAAAGAAGACAGCTAATACTACTTCTTTGTTGGTCTGTGCTTTCCTGATGTCTGACTCTAAGCATAAGACAGAGTCCATAGTATTGCGACCCCTACGGAACCCATTTTGATGTGGAGATAAAAGAGCTTTACTTTCCAGGAAATAGGTTAATCTCTCTGTAACCATTCGCTCCATAATTTTGCATAAATGAGAGGTTAGGGCAATAGGTCTGTAACTATATGGATCTGATGGGTCTTTCCCTGGTTTTAGAATAGGCACTATTACGGCTTGTTTCCACACTGAAGGAAGTTGGCCAGTTTCCCAAACTCTGTTATACAGTCTTAACACAGTGACCAGAGTGATCTGCCATGTTCTCTAACATTTTATAGCATACGCCATCTTTATCAGGTGTGGTCTGACGTGCACTAGTTATTGCTCTTCTCAATTCAAACATACTAAAAGGCAGGTCTATTGGATCTTCTGATGTCTCTTTTTTCTCTAATATTTTTGATTTCTCCAATAAAACTCTATTTCTAGAGCGCCTGGCCTCATCTGTTAGGTTGTCGGAGCTGTGAACTTTCCTGAATGTTTGCGCCAGAAGTTCAGCCTTTTCTAGGTTGCTGACAGCCATTTTATCCCCATTATTCATCACTGGTAATTTATAACTCCTTCTGATCCCACCCATTCTCCTGAATAAAAAATTAAAATAACTTAATTTATTCACTGTATTTCCGAGGTTATTGTTCCCGATTTGATTCTAGAAGGTAGCCCCCCAAGTTGCGAAAACTCTTGCGTGATTTGCGGCTCAATGCATAAACCCAAACATCTCGGCCTATTTAGAGTCATTTTAGTTTGACCTCTCTCACCTTATTTTTTAGCAAGTATTTAAAGGGCAAGATTCAAACCTTTTTTTTCCAAGGTATATTTTCAACAACAGCCCTGTTGACATACAAAACATACAACTTGCGATGTCTTTATTTTTCTTGTTGTTCTGATAGCAGAATGAAAAGCACATCATCATTCAACAACTACAGCTCCTACAAAGCTCGCTATAGACCCTTTATGTGTTGACGTCATGATTACGTCACAGTGTTAGCTGGAGGCAAACACTAGCAGTGGGCTAAAGGTACACATCAATAATGTCCTCTTGCTGTGTTGTTGGGTGCCAGAATCCAGATATCACATACATCTGAGATGACAAACTGTGATTCGAGGCTCTAACAAGCTTCAGTATTGACGTCAGCTAGTAAAGAGGGCAGGATATGGTCTCTCTATACGTGGGAAATGTGTCTAATATACCAATGAAGAATGGAATACTATCATCGCGTGTTTACATTAGACTGACTGCTGCTGACAACAGGTACTATAGCATTATGCAGAGAAGTCCACTGTTCCCATTCAAGTAGTGATTGAGCCACACAAGACAAGTACTGAGAATAATGGTTTATTTATTTGTGACGGAGTAGCCGTCACTGACTGTGGGCAGCGCACACACATCACCTCAGGCCACACACACCAACATTTCTCCGCTGCGCCGCAGGCACACACACACACACACACCAAACATTTCTCCGCTCCCTTCCTGATTCACTCCGTAGTTAAAACACATCGCGACATATCCCTCTCCCCTAAACTGTTTATCAGTAGTGCGACTAAAGGTGCACACTTGATTGTTCTGCTGTTTCCTAGACACATATATTTACACAAACATTATTCTCACTCACCAGCTGCTGAAACGCTGCGTGTCCATCCTGTCATGTCCCATTCATGGGATTGACGAGCAAACAGGGCCGTAACAAATCCCCCCGTTATAAAGGGTGCCCTCGCGCGTTTTTGAGATCATGTGATCAGTTTAAATATGTTTATTATTTGGAATTGTGATTATGTTGCAAATTAACTTGTTTTGGTTGGGGGGGAATGTTTAGACAGAGGTATATCATTTAAAGGTAAAATATGCCTAGGTTAAAGGGACTATAAATATCTTCTATGATGAAAAATAATGTTAATTGTTATTTTTCTGTGTAAGGAATACGCCCAGGGGAGGGGCTATTGGTTTAAAAGGGGGTCATCTTGGCCAGCTGAGGAGAGTCTGATCTTGAAGTGTTGACAGAGAAGGTCACACTCAGGAAGGTAAAATATAGATTGTATTTTTGGATTGTTTTTACCTATTCTGAAAGAAATCATGGAGTTATTGAGGAACTCGATTTTCAGTACTAGTTGATGTTTTGTACATAGCTTATTTTCTATTTTTCATTTTTTTGTAAATAGTAAGCAATGATTGCACTTTGGGAGGCCGGCATAATAAAAAGGGATTAATACAACGTTTTCTGACTATGCCAGTGTTTTTCATGTTGCACGGAGTTTTGACATAGAACCCCGCGACAATTACAGTCTCTTCCTTGATTATCTTCACAGCATCCAACAGCAACATGTTACACTTTGCTCTTGTGGCAGTGTTTCATAGCGTCTTTCAGTGCTGCCGACACCATGTCAACATTGGCCATGCTGCTGTTACATCCCATCAGTCCAACACGCAACACCTAAAAAGACCAAAAACAACTGGGATTTAGGCCATACAGGACTAAGTGACTTGGAAGGCATCGTCTATGCAAGTAGAAACAAAATTATATACAAAGTAATTGACTGATTTTTTTCTCTTACCAAGCCCACTGATGGTCCAAGCCCTCCAGAAATCTCTAAATTATGTGTTTTCATGATGTAGGTTGTGATCTCTTTCCAGTTATATCCATGAGGAGCAACAATAGTGTTAACCGTAGGGAGTCTTGCTTTCTGTAATAACCATTTATCAGATATGATGAATTTTGTCTCACTTTAGAATTTGTATATTACGATCATTATTCTGTCTAGATTCCACCACAGGTTATAATAAAAATGAAATATTAGGGCTGAAACTTGAAAACTCACTTTTTCTTTGACAAAAAGTTTGAGTCCCATGTTCTCTAGGCCAGCGTGGAAATACTCTGCCACTTTGTGATGTCTTTCCCATGAATTCTCCAGACCCTAGCAGAAAAAGGCATAAAAGCAGACATTATAGAATAGCTGACGCATTACCCATATTTTCATTTTGTACATATTAATCTTCAGGGTTTAGTACACATGCCAACAGTCTACTGCCTTGCTTGCAGCTCTGTGAGGCTGTTCTTAGCCACAGTGGTGCTTTGAGCTAAATGTTAGCGCTATACTAACATGCTCACAATGCCAACGCTAACATGCTGATGTTAAGCAGGTGTAAAGTTGACCATGTCCACCATCTTACTGTACAATAACCATACTAACATACTATTAAGTATACCAGAAACAGATTTAGTATGTCCTAATACATACAGTAGTCAAATGCAGTATGCCTAGCAGGATGTCCTGTACCCATAGAACCCATTTTCATTCACATATCTTGAGGTCAAAGGTCAAGGGACCCCTTTTAAAAATGGTCATTTCCAGTTCCAGTCCCTTTGCAACAAGATATGACATGGCTGGTACCACGAGTCATATGATACCAGTATCTTCACTTTAGCTTTAAAACTGAGCCCGCTACAACCTCTAAAAGATCGAATTGCGTTAATACGTTATTATTAAACAGCCCTAATTCTAACACATCCCACCTCTTCAACAAGGACAGCCAGGCTCTCCCTCAGGGAGTAAAAAGCAGTGACTGGACCTGTGTGGTGATATCTATAGAGAGGAAATGGAAAAGACAGAGCAACATTCAGAAATTGTGCAAGTATGGCTGAAACTGAGAGTACAGTTTGAAATCTAATCAGTTCCTGTCTGCAGGAAATAAAAAGAAGTCTTACACTCTTGCTGGCTTGCCATCACATCCCCAGTAGTTTGCGAGCCAACTCAAATCCAAGAAGAATGACACCGGCTTTGTCCTCCGGTTGAATATTTTCTGGCTGTGGACAGATTAAACATTAGATACACAATGCATATATTGTAAACTAAACTTGTATACACATTTCTCACCATGCTTTTTCACTGAAGGAGATGGGTGCTGTACCCGGAGGAGCATTCAGAACCTTTTGGGAGCCTGTGTATAGGATGTCTATACCTGCAAATACAAACATCACCAAAAAAATCTATATTATTTGGTGTCATCAACACAGCTAATGGTTTCATCAGCTGCTCCAGAGAGACTTGAAATCAATCAGGATTTAATACTAAACCTTGCTGGTCCATGTACAGAGGGGTTCCTCCCATTGACGCCACAGAGTCGACAAGAAACAAGCAGTTATACCTGTAGACACGAGTCATAACACAGGTATTATCTGCTCTTATCATTACAGATGTGATGATGACAGAGGAGTGAGCGCTGCATCTTACTTATGGCATAGCTGTCCGATGCCATCTAAAGGATGCAAGACTCCTGTGGATGATTCTCCGTGTGCAAGGAAGAACACCACCGGCCGGTGTTTTGATAAGGCCTGTGATGACACAACGGTATGATCACACAGACTGTAGCTTTGACAGGATTTATTTGAATAACCTGATAACTTGAGAGTCAGAGTGATACCTGCTCAATTTCTGCATTATTGAAGAAACCACCAGGGGGCGCCACAATGGTATTTACTCTGGCACCTGTTGGGTTAACACACATGATATTCTGTGGTTAAATCACTTTTATTCCATCGATTACTGCTGATTTTAAAGAGGACCTATTATGCTTATTTTCAGGTGCATACTTGTATTTGGGGTTTCTACTAGAACATGTTTACATGCTTTAATGTTCAAAAAACGCTTTACTTTTCTCATCACGGCTGTGCTGCAGCTCCTCTTTTCACCTTCTGTCTGAAACGTTCTGTTTGAGCTCCTCCCCCCTCCTGAAAAGCCCAGTCTGCTCTGATTGGTCAGCTGGCCCACTGTTATGATTGATCAATTGAATCAAACTCTTCGGACTCCGTTCCAGCTCAGTTCTAACTAGCTCTGTTTGAGGGTGTGCCAAACTAGCCGCTAGGCAGGTATTATGCAAATGTGTTACTTGGTGACATCACCACGTTACAGAAGAAAAGGCTGGACTTCAAGCGAGGCGTTTCAGGCAGTTCAGGAGCAGTGTTTCTGTGGAGGAACTCCCTTTGGCGTAGGACTTTAACTTTGCAGACCTTTTACATGCACAAAAAACTATTTAACACACTAAAGGAAAGGGAAAAAGCACAATAGCATAATTGGTCCTCTTTAAAGGATAAGTGATGATATTATGTATTTATTGTTATTGTCAACAAATCCCATGAAAATGAGCCCCACCGTTACACTAGGTGACATGTTCCTTCATTATGATGAACATGGGCACTGTAGTTTATTTTGATTCGATCCCACATACATTGTACTGCTGCTGTAAATACTAGCGCACCAAATGTGTATTCATCCGCATCTGAAAATAGTCCCCAACAAATGCACCGTTTACTCCTGTTTAGGTGTTATTTGCTAAAAAACTACAGTGCCCAGCTCTTTTGGAACATGACTGAGCCTTTTTCAAACTATGTAATTGGGATCTATTTTTTAAGATTCACACCTTCAGAAGGAACCAAAGAACAGGACAGGGAAGTCAGAACATATTGAGAGGTGAACTCAAGCATTGTGAGTTTTGGTCTTTTCGTAGGATTTGTTGACAGAAAATTCTAGAATGCGACTAGCCTTACCGATCCTCCCAGCCATGTCTGCTGCTCGCTCTCCCCATATGCCGTTGACTGCAGTCAGTACGCCCTCCCCGGCCTCCACCGCGTTGAAGAGTGCACACTCCATAGCAGTGTGGCCGGTGCCGCTCACAGCTAAAGTCATGTTGTTCTGAGTCTGGAACATGTACTGGATTCCACTTTTGATGTCATTCATTATCTATAACATAAAACGAGCAAACGTTGGTGAAAAAGGTAGTTTAAATAGAAATATATTTTCTATACAATACTACCCTATTGGCTTCAATGAGTGGCAGACTGAGAGAGGTCCTAACACAGGTTAGCCGCAACCCTTTCAATGAAAATTAATCAGCAACATTTCTGGTAATTGAGTCATTTTTAAGAAAAAATGCCACAAATTCACCGGCTCCAGCTTCTCGGACATGACTATTTCCTGGTTTCCTTATAATCTTCTATGATAATAAACAGAATACATTTGGGTTTTGGATTGTTGCTCGGACAAAACAAGACAAGAATCCGATTTATATGCCAAGTACGTACATACATACAAGGAATATGACTCCGGTTTTATGCATCTCTAAATGTACTTGTAAAAAAACACAGCTAGGGACAAGGACAACAAAGCTTGAAAAATAAAATTAACAAATAAACCGGACTGTTAATGTAAATAAAATAAAATAAAATAGGTGTATATATAAATATATCTATAAAAAGATTGACCAACAATAAAATGAGAAATGGAATAAAACATCAATATACAAGTCAAGTGTTCTGTAAGTTGTAAACAATACAAATGGTACAAAGGAATAAATACTGTATGGATATACCAGTACATGGACTGGATGATTAGGTACATGTAAAGATGTCTATATACTGTCTTTACAGTGAATAGGATTTGCATTGACAGTGACAGATGATGAAAATGTGCTTTAGAGTAAATTATAATCTATAAGCAGCGGATATTAAAACACATAGACAACAACACAAGCACACATACACAGTTTGTCGAATAAAGACTTTTAACCATATGGCATGGCTTGGCTGCAGTTTAGCAGTTTCCAGTAGTGGAAGATGTACTTTGATCCTTTACTTGAGTAAAAGCATTAATAACTCAGTGTGGAAATATTCAAAAGTAAAAGTCTGGCATTTAAAATGTACTTAAGTAAAAGTAAGTATTGTCAGCAAAATATACTTTATTATATATAGTATTAAAAATAGTATTCATTATGCAGAATCACCCCTTTAATAGTGTTATATTATTATATAATATATGGTACATGCTACATTTTTCAAACAGTGATTGCTTTTCTGTACACAGTGGAGATGTTGCAAACCACTGTGAAATGTACAATGTGTTTTTGTTTTTTTAATATATCTCAACTGAGCAGGGTAATTGAGAATATAATCATCCCCACACTCCTCCATTATGATGTAGACCGTGTAAATAATTCTTCACTGTTTGGGGTAAGCAGTCTGCTCATAAAAGTTAATGTTTTCTTCTTATGCCTTTCTTCTTCCTTGATAGGCTACATCCTTGAGTTACCTGGAATATCTCTGGATGCATGTGTCCGATGACGGGATTGGCCCCGGCCTCCAAGATCCGTGGAGGAACATTGGAAGGTCCTGGTCCAAACATGTGACGATGAGGAACCGCCAGCGGTTTCTGCAGGCATTTTGGTGGGGGCACAGAGAAAGACGACATGTTCCCAGCAGCGTGACAAGCACAGTAAAACCACAAACAGCCGTGGAAGCAGGTGAAGTAAAGCCTGAGCTGAGCACACCCCTCTGTCTGACCAGTGAGCTCCTCTGGCCTACAGGTCAGCAGTCTGTCACAACACCGCCTGCTTTTATCTCTGGCTTCTTCTGTCAACAAACTTGCTCACTTCTGTGCACAATGAGCAATGAGTAGCTGGATGCTTTTCCCATTTTAAAGATAAGGAAGTCACCCAACATGTCCCCCTCCAATGTTAATCATTAACTCTCCAGAGCATCAGGCTTAACTATTACACCCCGATGCTTTTGCCCCAGTATACAGGATGACATGTCTAACGCTAGTTACAGTTTATAGGGTTATATGTTTAACTTATAAACATGTGAATAGTGTATATAAGCTCAAACAATGTTGGTCTGGAAAAGTCTAGTAATATATAATAGTGAATTTGGTGAAGTATATTGGCAAAATTTTAGCCTTGGTGATGATAAGAGAAAAAAGTAGAAGAAATAAGGTCAATGTTATCAGTTGCGTAGCCTCCCCTAAAGAGGATTTTTTGTTCTTTCTTTTTAAAAAAAAAAATGGGTTTATTGGTTTTCAGTTTTACAGATAAATTCAATGCAAACAACATTTTTTGTTTTACAAGAAAAGGAGCACAGAAGGATAAAAAACCGATAAATAAATAATTGGCAGAGGATTAAAAACAAACAAAAACACAAACAATAAGAATAAAATAAATAGAATAAGATAATAAAATAAAAATTAAATTCCAAAAATAATGACAGTTATGGTAGGTCTGCAAATAAAGCTTAGATTCAGCGTAATCCAGGAAGGGATGCCACATTTTCTCAAATTTGTCGGCAGAGGCACGAAGTTTAAACCTCTCAACCATAAAATGCAACTTAGAAAAGGATTTTTAAAAGTTAAGAAGTGCCAGTAAATTGCACTTTGTTTGGTCCACATGCACTGTACATCTAGTCTAAGGTCAGGACAGTGTTAACAAAATAAGAGTGTATGTCACATGGCTCTCCATGGGCTAAAGAACTGTGCTCAAGCTTTGAGGAGGCTGGTATAATGTATATCTACAGGAATCATTTGTGTTGCAATGTGAACTCCAATGAAAGTAAGCTTTTATTCAAATCTGAAGTTACGGCCCCGAATCATATGTCACATCTCACTTATCTACAGTAGAAGCCAAAGATGGAACTTGTTTTCTTTGTGCCATTGAGGTTTGCAGATGCAAATATTTTCAGAAAACAGATTGTGTGGGCTGTGTAATTTGGAAGAAGTGTAAAGTGAATCCTATTTTCTTTTGCATTGCACACACTGTGACGAGTGTGTCAATTTTCCTTGAAAATGTGTGACAAAAGCCCCAAATATTCTGGTTTACAGATGATCAAAAATTTGAATAAATTTGTTGTGTTAACTTTGTTGCAAAGGCCTTAAAAAGAAGGCATTATTTAATTAATATTTATTTATTTTCTATTTCAACATTTTGGTTGATAATTGTCCTTTTAAAGGGATAGTTTGGGTGTTTTGAAGTGGTTTTGTATGAGGTACTTATCCATAGTTGATGTGTTACTTACAGTAGATGACAGTCGGCACGTTCCCAATTAGGAGAAGCGGATAGGAGTACCAGCACCGGAGCAAAGCAACACAGTGCTGTGGACGGTGACGGCAGGAAAAAAACATATTTAAGCTCCCTAAAAGCAAGGCTCACCTAAATTTATATCTATTATATATATTTAAGTGTACACTATATTTAGACTATTTTTCGACGGCGAACTGAACTGAAAGTGAAACGTATCTATACTGTTTTTGTTATCTGAGCCTGCTGGCTTTTGGAGAGAGCATTTATGAGTTTCACTTCCAGTTCAGTTCCCTGTCAGAAAGGAGAAGGAAAGGGCTGTCTGACGGCAAGATAAAGCGCTGAAAATATTCTAAATATAGCGTACACTAAGGCGGGTACGCTGACCCTCATATACTGTAGGTAAGACACTGACTATGGATAAGTACCTCATACAACCCCACTTCAAAACACCCAAACTATCCCTTTAAATCAAAATTCTGACACTATTATTATGAGGTTATATAAGAAAGTGTTGACTATCTGTTAAACCAGCAAGTGTTCCCAGTTATATAATTGTGATGTAGATAATAAAATGTAATGGTGTGCGAGAGATGAAGAAAACAACATGGTGCACTCTTAACAGATCCACAGCCAACACAATAACTCCGATATGTTGAGGTTTATTACAGCTTGTTGTTTTGATGCTTCACAGCTGGGCTTGACTCGTCCTCTGAGGGATGAGGAGATGCTTCCCCAGAGGCTCCGGGCTGAAGGAGCCTTCTCTGTACACCAGCAGCCCCCTGACTATGGTGGCAAACACCACTCCTCGCAGTGTGAGGCCGAGGTAAGGAGTTATCTACACACACACACACACACACACACGATCAAAGGCTCAGTCATATAAAAAACATGCTCCTTACATCATTTGTTCATTTAACGTGGTTTACCTTGTTTTTATGATGTATGCTTGCTTCTTTAATCTGTGAAGCATGACAAAAAATTAAATGAATATATAATATATAAAGCTTTTCTTTGTCCTAAATATACTGTATAAGCAGTAGGGCTGTCAAGGTTAACGCATTAACGTAAATTTGTTTTAACGCCATTAATTTCTGTTGCATTAACGCAACTTGCGATTTTTAGTTTGTAGGGGGCTCATTTTTAAAGCCAGAGTGAAGATACTGGCATCATATGAAACTATAAAAACACAAGGAACCCATTGGTACCAACCATGTCATTCTAGGTTGTCGCGAAGGAGGTTAAATAACACTCCAAACTTGCGCTAAATTTAGGCGAGGAAAAACTGGCATGGCCATTTTCAAAGGGGTCCCTTGACCTCTGACCTCAAGATATGTGAATGAAAATTGGTTCTATGGGTACCCACGAGTCTCCCCTTTACAGACATGCCCACTTTATGATAATCACATGCAGTGTTGGGGCAAGTCATAGTCAAGTCAGCACACTGACACACTGACAGCTGTTGTTGGCTGTTGGGCTACAGTTTACCATGTTATGATTTGAGCATTATCTACATACATTTGCATAAAGCAGCATATTTGTTCCCTCCCATGTTGATAAGAGTATTAAATACTTGACAAATCTCCCTTTAAGGTACATTTTGAACAGATGAAAAATGTGTGATCCATTTGCAATTAATCGCGATTAAATATTTTAATGGATTGACAGCCCTATAAAAAAGACTAGGGTGTTTATTAATGCTATGGATTCTTTATACTGACTTCAAATTCTCTCTCTGGGTCCCATATGACCAAGTCGGCATCATAGCCGGGGGCGAGGCTGCCCTTCTGGTTGTCAAGGCGACTCAGCTGGGCTGTTTTCTGGCTGAGGAGTCTCACCACATCAGACAGCTGGAAGCCTCTCTTACTGGCTGAACTCCAGAACAGAGGCAAACCTGCAAATGGTTAAAAAATTATTTTATTAAGTGCCATAATTCTTTAACATTGTTGGTCAGACTCTTCCAGGGGTCAGACTCTTCCAGGGGTCAGACTTTGACCACCCTCTCACAGTAAATGATTGTTCTGTCCTCTAAACTGGCACTCGGCTCTTGTTTACCTCCCTGTGAACTTCGCCCAGTCTGGGTGATTGTCAGAGGGATTATGGGTGGGAGGAGGGGAGGGAGGGAACATCTAATCCCCCCTAAAAGAAAATGTGCATATAAATTCCCCGTAATATTGCACAGGCCAGGGTTTTAAGTGGTGAATTTTAGCCAGTGTCTCCTTCGGCTAAACAGCAGAGAGGATTTGTCATGTAGAGACAAATCCTGGAGCGGATCCATAGACAGCGAATAATGTGAGAAGAGCTGCCGTGACTCTGTGACAGCAGCCAACATTTTCCAGTGATGCTGGTGGCGTTGGTGCATTATCCGATTCACAGCTCAGAGCCCTGTGTTCAGATATTAAAATACTCATTGGGATGTAAATTCACAAACAAAATCTGTACAGTAAGCGGTAGAGTATGTAAATGTCACCTGACATCTTTCAAATCACTCCCCAGTAAAATGAATGAATTGGTGCACTGATTACAGATTCAATGAAGATGGGATACTGATGAGTCAATGACCTTTGACACAAAGCATGATGATGTCACATTAAACATGTACTCCCAGGGGTTAGGTAAGCGAAAATGTAAGTGATTAAAATAAAAAAAAACGTCTGGTAGATAACCCCAAAGGCAAATTCTCCCATGTGCCCATCTAGCACACGTTAAAGATGCAATGTGTGAGATCTGGCCAGAACTTTAGTGTAAAACATTCAAAGAAAGAACCAACGTTAAAAAGATGTCTATGTATTGTGTTGCAGAGATATCTACTAAAGTAAGCATGCTAACCACTAAGCCCTGGCCCATCCTGTCTTGTAATACCACTTGTACCCATAGACTGTATATAAGAATGCCACCCATTGGTTTGTGGAATGCCGCTTTGAAGCCTCGAGATCAGCATTTTGGCCATCACATCTTGGTTTTTGGCCGTCACCATCTTGGTTATTTGCAACCAAAAGTGACAGGAGAGGGTGGAGATAAGTACAACCAAACGCTAAACAAGACATTTTTAGGCGACCAAAAAGGTTAGAATTGATTTTGTTGAACTGAAAACACACTGTGAAAGGGTTAATGTTCTACGACGAAAACAATGACAACTCCCAGACCTGGCTGTTGTAGCTGGAAATGGTTGATGAGAGCTGAGTGAACCAAAATGGTAAAGTTGTGGGCCATAAAACCAAAACAATAAGCTGAAAGAGGCTAAAATGCTCTGAAGAGCTGAAGAGAATTCATATTACACATAGTCATTTAACCAGTAGGCAACCTCCGAATACGAGAAGTGAACCCAATGGGAAGTGCCTTAAACTTGCATTCTTTTAACAGCCAGCAGGGGGCGACTCCTCTGGTTTATTACCTCAGTAAACATTGTGAACATGAGTTTATGGTCTCAATCGCTAGTTTCAAGTCTTCTTCAATACAGCATGATGTTCATTTAGTAAATTATGGTCCCATTTAGAGTCAAATAGACCATAAAGCAGGAGATGCTTTAGGGCGTGGCTACCTTGTGATTGACAGGTCGCTACCATGACGTTGTCCGTGTTTTCGTCTTAGAACTTTAACCCTTTCACAGTGTGTTTTCAGTTCATGAAAGTTAATTGTAACATTTTTGGTCGCCTAAAAATGTGTTATTCAGCGTACGGTCGTACTTAGCTCCACCCTCTCGTGTCACTTCTGGTTGCAAAAAAACAACTAAAACTTGGTCAAAAACCAAGATGGCAACAGCCAAAAAGCCGAACTCAAGGCCTCAAAACGGCAGACCATAAACCAATGGGTAACATCACAATAACTACGTCCACTTCTTTTATACGGTCTGTGTATTTAACACATTGTTAAATATATTGATTAGTGTACCTTTCATTTTTATTTACATTGACTTGTCAAAGATGTTGGCTACGTTGCCATTTTAGCATCATTTTGTTGAAACGTTTTTGTTGGTCTTTCCACCAAGTGAGAGATATCGTACGGTAGCCATCAGGTCTGCATATCTCCCACTCATAATTACAACCTATGGGCTGTTGTCAATGTTTTTTTTCCACTTAGCTGCTTGTACTGTGCCTTCAGAAAGTATTCAGACCCCTTCACTTTTTTCACATTTTGTTATGTTGCAGCCTTATGCTAAAATCGATAAAATTACTTTTTTTCCTCATCAATCTACACGCAATACACCACAATGACAAAGTTGAAACAGAATTTTAGAAATTTTTGCAAATTTATTAAAAAGGAAAAACTGAAATATCACATTGACATAAGTATTCAGACCCTTTACTATGACAATTGAAATTTAGCTCAGATGCCTCCCATTTTCCTCGATCATCTTTGAGATGTTTCTCCACCTTGACTGGAGTCCACCAGTGGTAAATTCAATTAATTGGACACGATTAGGAAAGGCACAGTCCTGTCTATATAAGGTCTCACAGCTGATAATGCATATCAGAGCAAAAACCAAACCATGAAGTGGAAGGAAACGCCTGAAGAGCTCAGAGACAGGATTGTGTCGAGGCACAGATCTGGAGAAGGCTACAAAAAAATTCTGCAGCACTGAAGGTCCCCAAGAGCACTGTGGCCTCCATAATTCTTAAATGGAAGAAGTTTGGAACAACCAGGACTCTCACTAGAGCTTTCCGCCCGGCCAAACTGAGCAGTGGGGGGAGAAGGGCCTTGGTAAGAGAGGTGACCAAGAACCCGATGGTCACTCTGGCTGAGCTCCAGAGATCCTGTGTGGAGATGGGAGAAACTTCCAGTAGGACAACCATCACTGCAACACTTCACCCATCTGGGCTTTATGGCAGAGTGGCCAGACGGATATGAAAGCCTGCTTGGAGTTTGCAAAAAGGCACCTAAAGGACACTCAGACTGTGAGAAACAAGATTCTCTGGTCTGATGAAACCAAGATTGAACTGTTTGGCCTCAATTCTAAGCATTATGTCTGGAGGAAACCAGGCACCACTCATCACCTGCCCAATACCACCCCAACGGTGAAGCACGGTGGTGGCAGCATCATGCTTTGGGGGTGTTTTTCAGCGGCAGGGACTGGGTGACTGGTCAGGGTTGAGGGAAAGCTGTACGGCGCAAAGTACAGAGATATTCTTAATGAAAACCTGGTCCAGAGTGCTCAGGACCTCAGACTGGGCCGAAGGTTCACCTTCCAACAGGACAATGACCCTAAGCACACAGCCAAGACAACAAAGGAGTGGCTTAGGGACAACTCTGTGAATGTCCTTGAGTGGCCCAGCCAGAGCCCTGACTTGAACCCAATCGAACATCTCTGGAGAGACCTGAAGATGAGTCTCCACCGACGGTTCCCATTCAACCTGACAGAGCTTAAGAGGATCTGCGGAGAAGAATGGCAGAAACTCCCCAAATCCAGGTGTGCAAAGCTTGTCGCGTCATACCCAAGAAGACTCAATGCTGTAATCGCTGCCAAAGTTGCTTCAACTCAATACTGAGTAAAGGGTCTGAATATTTATGTCAATGTGATATTTCAGTTTTTCCTTTTTAATAAATTTTTCAAAAATTTCTAAAATTCTGTTTCAACTTTGTCATTGTGGTGTATTGCGTGTAGATTGATGAGTAAAAAAGTAATTTTATTGATTTTAGCATAAGGCTGCAACATAACAAAATGTGAAAAAAGTGAAGGGGTCTGAATACTTTCTGAAGGCACTGTATTTACGGTCTGCATTCTGGGATCTTTTGGTCACCATATGCTATAGTTACCAAATTGTAGAGAGGAAATTCCCCCCCAAGCCTCAGTGAAGTCTCCATCATCCAGTTTCTTCAGATCAGGGGTGCAGGGGGAATGATCCGACACCACCATGTCAATCTGCCCGGCTTTCAGCGCAGACCACAACTGCTCCTGTGGGGACAAAAACAATCATCTAGTAGTAATCAACGAATAATAAAGCAAGTGCAGCCCAGTTTTATGTTGAGGCTCACACTGAAAATAGTCAGATTCATCCTCTTCTGTTTACCTGGTTAACAGATCCTCTGATGGGGGGGCAGCACTTGAATTGTGTGGCCCCTGCAGGTATGTTCTCTGCACACAGGCTGAGGTAGTGGTGGGTAGTCTCCACTGTCAAGGGGGCTCCGGCCTGCCGCGCTTCCTGGATCAGTTTCAATGGCTTTGCGGAGGACAAGTGAACTATATGGCACCGCACCCTGGAGCAGAGAGGGTTTTTGGCATTAATGCTAAAATTACAACTAAATGCTATCCAGAATGATGATATCATGATTATTTGTCACCAGGCTGATGTTCTTACTGGTACTGGAGGCAAAGTTCTGTGACGGTGCGAATTGCTTCTACCTCCATGACATCTGGTCTGGACTGCAGAAAGGTGGAGTACTGACAAGGGTCTAACATGGGAGGTGGTGTAGGCAGGGGTATGGAGTTTGAACAAATCAGAGCAGGGCAGAACATCAGTATGATATCAACACTGTTATTATGAACCTTGATGTATGGATCAGCAGATATGTTACTATTTATTGGTCCTAAAAGTTAAAGAGGACATATCATGCTAATTTTCAGATTCATATTTGTATTTTGGGTTTCTACTAGAACAGTGGTTCCCAAAATATTTTCCTCTAAGAAAAGCTCAGTCTTTTTGTATTAAATCAACTTTCTTTAATGAATATGACGTCAGTTTTGTCAACATAAAGTGATAACGTCTTGACGGATTTGCCAAACAAATGCAAGTACATAATCTTGTTTTGTAACGACTTGATTCATTTACTATAAAAAATGTAACCTTTATTTAACCAGGAGTAAAAACTCATTGTGATTGAAAATCTCTTTTCCAAGAGTAATAGAGTTAGATCTGAAATACACCTTTTGTTATTGTGGTTAAATAAATGTAATTGAAGGTGTTGTTAGATTACTTAGACTACCCCGTTAATACAGGTGCGTGCCTCCCTTTGTGTGCGGCAAGTGGAGAGTAAATAGGTTTTTGACCGCAGTGAAAATGTTGTTTTTGAAAGGCTAAACACCAACAAATATGGATTGAAGCAGAATATTTCATTAGATAAAAACATGTTGTGAATTTTGTAAATGATTAGATATCTGTTATAGGAAATGTTTGGATCACACAAGTCAGAAACAGTCCTACGCAGCCACCACAGGAATAATTTTACTAATAATATTAGCCTGATCTTTATCTGCAACTGTGCAGAAATACTGGGTTTAAACAGAATGTGGCCTACTAAGTAGCAGAAAAATATATTTTAAATAGTTTTATATACAGACTTTTTTTTATAAATTATCCAGTAAGTGTGTTATTATGATTTTAGTTATACACGTGCAAATCTAATTTTGACGACCTCAGCAGCAAGTCCTGACGCATCCCCCTGTGATCTTTGACCCCAGGTTAGGAACCACTGTTATAGAACACGTTTACATGCTTTAATGTTCAAAATACATATTATTTTTCTCGTACCGTCTGTCTGAATATACCTGTATTCACCCTCTGTCTGAAACGCTCCATTTTAGCGCCTGTCTCTTTAAGCACCTATCCCGAAAAAGCCCAGTCTGCTCTGATTGGCTCGTGAGAAAAATATGGCGCTCCTTTGCAAAGGTAGTTCTCAAGCCGTGGGGGATATACTCTAATGAGGCTGTATGTGACATAGGAAGAGGAGCCAAACCTGAATAGCTCGTTTAATCACGTTTTCTGCTCTAGGCAGCTCACAAAAAACTGACTGGGTTGTCTTATTTCACAGTTTGTGGGTTGGTAGGTACTCCAGATACCCAGCTGTATGTGCACAAGCACTGGAAAAGTGAGTTTTCATGGTATGTCCCCTTTATGTAATACCGTTTTCTGATCTTGTTTGACTATTCTAGCTTGTTGCACTGCAAAAAATCCCAATCTGGACAAATGTGTAGTGGATTTTCTTAAAGGGTCCATTACGTAACGGCGACTGGGACAGATAGAATAGGATATGGCGCAGACAGATGATACAGTATGTTGTACACTGTAAAATGATTGTTACCGCCATTCTCCTCTGTTGTCTGCTGAACATCCATCTCTGCATGAAACTAAAGGAGACAAAGCAGAAGGTGTTTCAGTTACATTAGCGTACTTTATTTGGACATGTTATGGAAGATGCTGCAAGTGGTGAGTTACCAGCAGGACACTTCCTGTGCCTTGCAGCTGCTTCATGGCTGCGTGTAGATCATAGTCAGTCACATGGGGAAACTCCTCCACCCCACTATGGATGAGGAAACACTTGAAGCCAGCCACTCCCGCCTGGATCATGGGCCGAAGCTCTAGCTATAAAAAGACATCCGGCGTTTGTGTTTGGTCGTGATCCAGCACAGTCTGGCTGAGAATGTGTTCATTGTTGTCCGAGCTTTTCCACTGTACCTGATTGCCAGGGATCACACCTCCCCAGAACGCTGTGTCCACGAAACACTTCCCTGACGCCTCCCGCATCTTCTCGCGAAAATTGCCAAGTGTGGTAGTTGGAGGGATGCTGTTTCTGTGGGAATTTTAAAGCCGAGCTATTATGCTTATTTTAACGTGCATGCTTGTATTTTGGGTTTCTACTAGGACACGTTTACATGCGTTAATGTTCAAGAAATGCTTTACCCTATTCATACTGGCTGTGCTGCAGCACCTCTTTTCACCCTCTGTCTGAAACGCTCTGTTTGAGCTCCTCCCCCCTCCTGAAAAGCCCGGTCTGCTCTGATTGGTCAGCTGGCCACCCATTGTGTGATTGGTCAACCGAACCAAACTCTTCGGACTCCGCTCCAGCTCTGCTCTTACTAGCTTTGGTGAGGGCGTGCCAAATTAGCTGCTAGGTAGGTAATGCCTAGCATGCAAATGTGTTACTTGATGACATCACCACATTACAGAAGAAAAGGCAGGACTTCAAGCAAGGTGTTTCAGGCAGTTCAGGAGCAGTGTTTCTGTGGGGGAGAGTAATTCCCTTTGGCGTGGACTTTGGGCTTTGTAACTTTGCGGACCTTTTACATGCACAAAAAAACTATATAACGCACTAAAGGAAAGAGAAAAATCACAAAAGCATTATACTGTAGGTCCTCTTTAACAAAAAGAAAATGAAACAAAACTCGTCGCTGGCAACTTCAAATTTAATGTCCCCAAAATGTTGTTTTCCTTGGCCCCATTTGTCAAAACCACTACCATATACTGTAACTATCAACATAAAATCACTTAAAGCAGCATCTGCAAGATTTCACAGACCAATCAGATCCGAGCTGGAGCCTTGCCATCTCTGAGCAGCTGTCAATCACTCGCAAACTCCGATTAAACGGTCAAACTAGGCAGCGCTGATCAAATATGAATCAATATTCTGTTACTGTAATGCCTATTTCTCTCCTCAAATGTTTTCAGAATCATCTTGTAGTGTATTGTTTAGCTGTAAAATTAGAAAGTTTGTGACCTGGCAGCCATGTTGAGATCAGATGAGGATATACCAAGCACCGCCCACCAACCGGAGCAAACTTTCCATTTAATCTTTGCCCGAGGAAAAGAGTTATTTTGCAATCTGTTTACCCTCCACCGGTGACCTTGTAAAGTCACACTGGGTTTTGGTTGATTTTGGGAGGGGGTAACTTACAGCGGCATGTCCACAATGGTTGTCACCCCTCCAGCTGCAGCAGCCCTGGTGGCGGTCCAGAAACCTTCCCAGGAGGTGCGGCCTGGTTCATTCACATGAACGTGGCTATCTACAATGCCTGGCATCACCACACTGTCACCCACATCCAAAACCTGCCGTCATAGTTGGGTTACATACAGGAAGACACCATTGTTAAAGTGCAAATAGATTCTAAGAAGTTTTAAATCAATGCATATGACCTTATAAACACACAGACAGATATCTGTCATTGTCTCTCTCCATATATCCATCCAAAAACTGAGACCAGTGAGAGCCAGCTTACCTCACAGGCAATATCATGGGAAAAGTCACAGTCTGAGAGGATTTGATGGATCTTCCCGTCCTTTATTACAATGACAGCAGGACGGACTTGATCACCGAGAAGCACCCTTTGACTCCTCACAGCACCAACCGCTGATCCGAGCTCCATGTCTGTCTTTATTGAGAGGTAATGAGTACAATATGCTGTAACTCTGCTGCTTCTGCACAGATTTTGGCAGGTCAGTGGCCTAATGCTGAGACCCCACCCCCTGCCAAAGTGTACAAAGGAGGAGCATTTGTGGACTTTTCCTGTCTGTGTGACATGGCTGAATTTCATATCCAACCATGCACAGCAAGTTAGGTGAGGAATGGTGAGGACAGGGTGATATGGCTGCAGTGGGGGGGAAGTTTTCAGAAAGGCCAACAAATGGCATGTTTGACGTTTAATCCTGAACCTCAGCTTGTGACACTGTAATACAAAGTGTGTGGACAGCGTGGAACTCAAATGTGAAAACAAGAATTCTTTGCACTTGACTATCACAGATTATACTGTAGTCGGCACTGAAAGTGGGGGGGGCTGAGGGTGCTGCAGCTAAGGAAAGGAAATTGAAGATATTTATATTATTAAAGGTGTTATTGATAACATTTAGCCACTAGATGTCGCATTCTCCCTCCCCCGTTCCATTGCATTTACTTCACAACAAGTCGTTGCCAGGCGCTTACCGTTAATCTGAGACATTTATCTGTTTTTTCCACATTAACTGATGAGTTGTACGTGATACCAACGTCGTTTTACTGCTGGCTCATGAGCCTTGTTAGAAGTGGGAATCAGATTTCTTCCACAGAGATAAACAAAACATTCACTTTGGACCCGCCAAAATCTTTAATTCACAAGCATAAATACATTTTTCAGTGAAAGCCATACTTTCATTCAGCACCTTTCTAAAGGCTGTGTGGATGTATTTTTTTTTTTTTTTTAAATATTCGTCTACATAAAATGTTTTCAATATGACCTTTAAAATACTGTCTCATATGACTCTTCGCAGGGTGAATGCACACGGGTATAGATCCTCGCTCGTCTCCTGTATGAAGTGGCTGTATCTTCACTGTCCTGTGTTATTATAAACTATAGCAACCTGGTTATGAGTCATCCATACACCAACGCACTCCCTCTTCCTGTCCTCAGTTCTCCTGCTCCGTGTTGTTGACTTGTTACTGTGGCTGCTTCGACATACAGCATGGTGACGTTCAAGTTTGCTCTTCTAAAATCAGTGTTTTCCCTGCTATCATAGCGCGTTATTGCGCTGCGTAAAAGCGACGTGGAGAGCATCCGGACGAGCCGACACACGGGACGGTGGAGTAGGGTGAGAACGAGGGGGCTGTGATTCATCGACACAATATTCACGTCCTGCAAAAGCAGAACATAATATAACCGATGAGAGCGAATCATCTACCAGTCATTCTGTTACATTTCCGGGTCAGAACTGGTTGTTTACTAATGCTCAATGATAAAATCATGTTCAGTGTTCAGAATCTGCTCTTTTGATTTACTGAATATGAATTTGCAGGGCAAACACTGCCACCAGAATTACATTTTCAAACGAAGGCTGTGATATGTAAAATAGTAATTGAACTACAGAAAGTTTTGTCTTTAAGCTTTGTGGGCGTTATCTATAATAATGGTCCAAAATGATGTTAAAAACCTTCAAATGTTCTTGTCGTTAATAACTATTAAATATAAATTATAGGCAAGGCAAGGCAAGGCAGCTTTATTTGTATAGCACATTTCAACAACAGGGCAATTCAAAGTGCTTTACAGAAACATTCAAGAACATTGCGACAAAATGCAAAAGAACATTAAGAAATAATTAAAACAGTTATAAAAACATAAAAACATTAAAACATTAAAGATTAGAAAATAAAAACAAGCTAAAAATAAAAGCTAGGATAGAAGCTAAAATTGCATAAAACTCAAAAGAGTAAAAGTTATAGTGCAGTGTCAGAATGAAATTATACTGCACATTCAAATTAAAGCAAAACAAAATAGCATAAAGTCATTATACTTTATAAAGTATAATGAAGTATATTATACTTTATACTTTATAAAGTCATCCACGCCTTCATCTCCTCCCGCCTTGACTATTGCAACTCACTCCTCTATGGCATCAGCAACACCTCCATCAATAAATTACAACTGGTCCAGAATGCAGCTGCCCGACTCCTCACCCACACCAAATCATGGCATCATATCACCCCAGTCCTGAAAGACCTTCACTGGCTCCCCGTCTCCCACCGGATCTCCTACAAAATCCTGACCCTCACCTACAAAGCCCTCCACCAACTTGCACCCCCCTATCTCTCTGAACTCCTCTCCCCCTACCAACCTCAACGGTCCCTCAGATCCACCTCGGCTGGTTTACTCTCCACCCCCACGTCCAAACTCCGCAGCTTTGGGGACAGAGCATTCTCCAGGGCAGCTCCCAAGCTCTGGAACTCACTCCCCAATCTCATCAGAGACTCCGATTCCCTCACCACATTCCAGTCCCGCCTCAAAACACATCTTTTCTCATCTGCTTACCCGCAGCCCCCTCCTTCCCCCTACCCATCAGTCCATGTGTATGGATGTGATTGTGCCTGTGTATGTCGCTTTTTGTCGTTCGTCTCCTGTCTGTCTGTCTCACACCGTTTTCCCCCCGACTATGTTAAAGCGTCTTTGAGATTACTAATAGATCACAATGGGCCTCATGCAACATTTTGGTATTTGAACTTTCTCTTACTTGTGTTCGTACCGCGGGCTCGTGTGAGTGTTCCACGTCAGGTTCAGGAGACTCCCAACTTCAGATCATAAATGAGTTGCGGAAACATGACGCAACCTGTGCGTAAATGAGCGCGCGTTCATGAACATTGTGAATGAGCATAATTAACGCTCCAATGATACCATGTGAGGCTGCGCGTCCTGCCCCATTCATCTTTGCCAGTGTATCAGCACGCTCTCTAAACACACGCTCTCTAAACACACGCTCTCTAAACACACGCTCTCTTACTGACGCGCAGCCAGAAGAAGTCAGTGAGCCATGACGCGCCTGGTGACACTCCCAGTTCACTTTATACAGAGACTAATTAACTTTAAATTAGGGCATAGTTGTTAAGTCTTAAAGTGACAGTAGGTAGTATCTTTTTGGCATCATTAGGCAAAAATTCCATAATAACCTTTCAAGATATTGTAATTCAAATGTAGCAACTTCTAAATCACTCGTACAGGCCACCTCAGAACCAATCTGTTGGTATGAGTAAGGTGTAAACAGTGTAAGTGCATACAACCAGAGCCATATGCAGGGTTTTAGACAGGGCCGGTTTAAGGCATAGGCCATATAGGCGGTCGCCTAGGACGCCAACTTCAAATGCTGGTGGGCGCCCCTGTAACTCTTGTTGTGAAATGGATTAAACATGTTTAAGCTAACAATATCAGGGACCATCCATCCATCCATCCATCCATTATCTGTAACCCTTCACGTTCATGCTCACATTCACACCTACAGGCAATTTAGAGTTTATCGGGGACCAATGGCTTATTTACTGTATATTATAATAGATTTATTATTTATTTTTATGTAGAGAGTTATTTATGAAATAAAAATCTGAATTTTTGTCTTAAAACCATTGTGATGTCTGATGTGTGTTGTGGTTTACGGGCCTAATCCGAATTTCGCCTAGTGCACCAAAAGGGCTAGTCCAAAAAGTGAGGGGTTCAGGGAAAAATGTGATTCCCCTGATCTAAATATGAGCTTTTTTCAGAGAGCAAAAAGTGGATAACAACAGCTTTAGAACCATGTCAGTGGACAGTTGCATAAATGATCTGTCAAGCAGTAACACCTGAGACTCTACACACTACAATCTGGAAATACACAGGAGGCTAAATCAAACCAAAAATGCAAGTAGCTACAGGAGCAGTTTGTGGGCTCCCTTCTAGATACTGCCCCAGACGAGTCAGGACTAATAGGCTACTACCTACTGACATAAAAAAAGAAAAGAAATGTAGGGCGATACGACTGAAATGTGTTGTTTTTTTAAATTTAGCCTACTGTTTGGCGAATAACCTACATTTCATTACAATATATATATTTTAATTAAATCATTATCATTTGTTATTCATTATTTATTATTCAAATTTCAACTGAGGGAGCACAATAATAAACAGGGTGCAATGCATGCTTTTGCAACCTTGTAGAACCGGGTCTGCAGATGAGCAATGATAACCTATTAGTAGAATCAGGTGCAGCTGCAGCTCACCTCACCTGTCTGTCTGTCTGTGTGTGTGTGTGTCTGTGTGTCTGTCTGTCTGTGTGTGTGTCTGTGTGTGTGTCTGTCTGTCTGTGTGTGTGTGTGTGTGTGTCTGTCTGTCTGTGTGTCTGTCTGTGTGTGTCAACAGTGTGACTGCAGTTGGCTCAGTCTGCGCGTCTATTGGCTGCCGGCTGGAGGAAAGGAGAGGAGAGGAGAGGGGCTGGGTGTCGATCCTGTGAGTGCGGATGGAGGGAGGGAGGAAGGGAGGAAGGGAGGAAAGAAGGAAAGAAGGGAGGAAGAGAGGGAGGGAGGAAGGAAGGGAGGGAGTGAGGAAGGAAGGGAGGGAGTGAGGAAGGGAGGAAGGGAGGGAGGAAGGGAGGGAGGAAGGAAGGAAGGAAGGAAGGAAGGGAGGAAGGGAGGGAGGAAGGGAGGGAGGAAGGAAGGAAGGAATGGAGGGAGGGAGGGAGGGAGGAAGGAAGGAAGGAAGGAAGGAAGGAAGGAATAGAGGGAGGAAGGGAGGGAGGAAGGAAGGAAGGAATGGAGGGAGGGAGGGAGGAAGGAAGGAAGGAAGGAATAGAGGGAGGAAGGGAGGGAGGAAGGAAGGAAGGAATGGAGGGAGGGAGGGAGGAAGGAAGGAAGTGATTGAGTGAGATAGTGTGATCGATGTGAGCTGACAGGATGCATCTTCTCCTCAGCGGGCCTCATCTCATCCCTCCATCCTCCCGGCGGTGCGCCGTGCGTAATGACGCCAGGCCGTTTTGACGTGATACTGTGCATCCAGAGCAGAGCAGAGCAGCACAGCAGCCCAGATCCTCGTTATGTAATGCATCGGATGCTGCTAGAGAGGAGCAGCTGCGGGGGAAAACGACCGACCGACAGACGGATGGATGGATGGCTCATTTAATGACAAATATGTGCGTGTTGGCTTCTGAACTGACCGTATCCAGCTGTCGACCAGAGAGATGCTGAGTGGAGATCTGAGGAGCGCAGTGTGAGTGCACCCGTCTGGGCATCAGTGGCCTATATATCCATCTATCTACCTATCTATCTCTCTATCCATCTCTCCATCCTCCTGAAGGGGCTCAGACGTCTGGAGCCTGCAGAGGCTGCTCCTCCTTTCCTCTCGTAGCCGACCAGAGCAGCGTCTCTGTTTTAAATTCGCCTCCTACATCTGAGGAAACAAACCAATGCGGCTTTGCTTCAGAGAGGAATCAGCTTCATATCTAGTCCTCCATCGCACCGGTGTAATCCGACATCAGCCTCTGCGTTGTGGCATCATCAACAATGGCGGGTCCGGAGCAGTCCCAGCAGCAGCAGCAGCAGCAGGTCGAGGAGAAGGCAGAGTACATAGATGATGCTGAGATGGCCCTGCAGGGGATCAACATGCTGCTCAACAACGGATTCAAGGAGAGCGACGAGCTCTTCAGGAGATACAGGTACATGATGTCATGCTTTATCCACATGATGATGATGTGTTGCAGTGTGTTGCAGGGCTAAACATTCATAATCATTTCGTAACAATGGGTTAAAATAGTGGTTAAAACATGATCAAAATGAAAATCAGAACACTGGATACAGTATGTACTACTGCTATACAAACAGTGAGAACCTTGCCCCATATATATATAACAGCATAATTTAAATAAATTGCTAAATTATTAGGTTCCATGTTAATAAAGCTTGTTCATCAGTGACTGAGGGTCTATAGCTTCCAGGTGTCTTACCATTAATATACTGCATACCTCCTCTGGTTCTAACACAGAGATGACATTGTCTTTCAAATATATTATTGTATTGTGTTATTTTGTTTTATTAGAATGCATGTGCACATCAGTAATACAGATTTCTGTGAAGGGGATATCATGCTTCATTTCAAATATTTAACAATAAAAGACAAACAGTACCAGGAAGTAAATGCAAAACAAGACAAAAATAGAGACAAGCAACCACACAAACAAATTAATAATAAATAATAATACAAAATAAATAAATCCACATACAAGTAGGGATGCACCGATCTGACTTTTTCAGTCCCGATGGCAATCCCAGTGTTTAATTAATAAACTGTATGCCTCACTGTGTGGAAGTGACTGGGATCATTCTGTTAAGTGTAGGGTAACATAAGACTTGTCTTGATTATTCCTAACTTTTTTAAAACAAAATGTAACAAATAAATACATAGATATACATTTACTGAATTGTTATTTATTATTAAAATAATTCGTACACCAGGAGCTTGGTAAAAAAATCTTCAGAATTAACAGGAATTACAATTCAAGTGTAAACCTTTATAATGCGGCAACAAATTGGTCAAAACTTGAACAGGAATTTAAATTCCAGTATATGATATTTATAGTATATAAACATTTAGTTGAATTGAATAGATCGGCTCCATTGTCACCGATATCCGATCCGGTATCAGTATCTGTGCATCCTTATATACAAGAGTGATGACATTTTCATCATGGAGAGGAGCCATGACACTACTACCATCTGTGCACCTATAGGTAACCAGAATGTCACCCTGCACATCAGACAGATTTTTGAAATTATGTTTTGGGGACATTTTGCCTCAAACAAATATATATATAATAATTTTGATAGCTAATAGATGGACGCCCCACATCAAACAAATAGTAGTTAGGCATGTCATCAGTCGCGACAGCTGAGCGTGGGGATCGTGGCTGCACCTGCTCCTGAGCATGCTCTGTCTGTGCTTGCTGGAGAAGTTGCCATCCATGACTCCTTTCAGTTTTGCATATGATTCATTCACTTTGGCGTTCTGGTGTTTCACAGCTAAATGATTGAGATTTTGTTGTAATCACAATTTTCGACCGAATATTCAACTTGTTTCTGTTTTCTTCTCTGCATCTTTCTCTCTCTCCTGTCTTCTCTGTGTAGGACCCAGAGCCCGCTGATGAGCTTCGGGGCCAGTTTCGTCAGTTTCCTGGTGAGTTTCCTCTCAGCTGGTGATTAAATGATCAAACGAAACACCAGAGGGAAATATTAGTTAGTGTTAAGAAATAGCAAAACAGTGCTTAATATGATTCCATAATTGATACAGCAGCCCACAGCATCCCAGTTCAAAAGGAAAGCACCCAGTATCACCTGAAATAACCCAATCTGTCAAATTGACTGCTATCATTGTCACCACTGGCATCCTCTCCCTTGCTTTTCCATCCATTAACATAATGGATGCATCTTCCTCTCAAGAACAGCACCGCTCTCGCAGAGAAGCACATTACTGTAACGCTGCGTCCATCACTGATGGGTGAGGGGGATTTTTTCTCAGTTTGATGGTCACACACACACACACACACACACTCTGTCGCTGCCCCTCGTGACGACACTCACACACACCATGAAGCCAAAGATGATGTCATCCTCTGTCCCCAGATACTAAATGGCCCTGAAGGCAGCAGTGGGGGTGGTGACATCTGATCTGACCATCATGGTGGGCATCCGCACATGCACAGAGATGCAGCATAAATGGAGAGAACGCCTCCGTTATACAAGAAAATATCAAAATGCGAAACTCATCTGTAAATGTCACTCAAATATCAGTACATTTTGTACTGCCTACTTATGTTAGGTATGGTGTGATTATTTCCTTTAAGGTGATCTGCAGAGGTCTCAGCAGCATCACAGCCAAGATTTATCGATTGTGTCAGCCGTGTAGCATCTTAACAACTCCAAACACACAGCTGTGCAGATGTCACCGCGTTCCTCCATTCATTGTTATGCAGAGAGAGCCCTTTGTCCTGTTCAAGGCTATTACATAACACTCCTTCCCTCTCATTACATGATGTTTCTGTTTGTAAGCCAGCTCAAGCATAGATCTGCTCTGTAAAACAAGAGGCTTTGATATTAGAATAATGATGCAGTACGTTTTTTCCTGCATTGCATTGTATTGTAGAACGCCATGATGACCTTTGAGGAGGAGAAGATGCAGACGGCCTGTGACGACCTGAGGACCACGGAGAAACTGTGTGAGAGCGACAGCGCCGGAGTCATAGAGACAATCAGAAACAAGATTAAAAAAAGTGTGAGTACAAAACTATGGACAGTTAGATTAAATGGCCCACTTCTTTCCAAAAAGTCTTAACATATGGATAAAAAAAACATATGTGCATGGTCCGCCATAACAGATCCACACTCCCTCTAGCAGGAGTGCTGAGACCCTCTAAACTTGGATTTCTGATTTGGGGTAATAGAGAAACAGGCCAAATTTTTCATTAGTGGAAGTAGACTGGGTTTCCCATACATGAAGCTACATTTCCTCTGCTATCACTATGTTGGTTTTCCCAGCACTGCCTGATGTAGTTGGTTGAATTTTTATTAATTAATTAATTAATTAAGCTCTAGTATAGTTTACCAATGATGCCTTTAGTGTTTTTTGAATCATAAGCTTCAATAAATATCTGAGTTATTCTCGAGGGTTCAGCTGAATTAGGGATCCTTATTTCCTCTAGAAAGAAGTGGCGGATCTGTAGGTACCAGTAAACATCCTTCTTGCCCAGCTCATAAGACTGGCATAAATCCTCAAAATTATTAAGGTTTCCATTTGTTATTATTCAGCAAAAGGAAGTGATGCCTCGCTTGGACCATTGTGTATACCTGTGGTCTTGCGATGCTGGGAGGAAGTGTGGATGGTATGCCAGCCAGTTCAGCAGTTTAATCTCTCTGTGGAGCTGAAATCTCTTTTTACCACTTCCGACTATATTTTCATTGAAAAAACAACCCACTGATTTTAGAGCTGGAGTGCTTCATTAATTCTGCCGGGACAGGCTAATTATCTTTCAAAAAAAATCTAATATTTGATGCCCTCAATGTTGTGTACATTTTTCCCCATGGTATCGAAAATGGTATAGAATATCCATATTTTTCAAGGTCTTGTATCAAAGTTAGAAATTCAAGTATCGTGACACCGCTACTGTGTTGAGCAGCAAGAACAGCAATTTACACATTTTTCACATATTTTTCATGTAGTTTGTGTGAACAAATAGGATTCCATCGCCGCCGATGTCTGCTAATATCGCCGCCAGAACAGGCTGCTGTTGAGCTAACAATGTTTATATCCTGGGCATCGGGCCTAATGATGAGATCATTGCCAAACCCACTCACAGATTTAATTAGTGCTTCTGTGAAATGTAATCAACAAAGTGAGTGAGGAGTGTGGGGGCTCTCTAGCAGCTCTGGGTCATTCAGGAAGCTGCCAGCTTCTGGGTAAAGTTGCAGGTTGTGTGTATTGCTGAATATTGAGTGTGTGTGTTCCAGATGGACTCCCAGAGGTCAGGCGTCGTGGTCGTGGACCGCCTACAGAGACAGATTATTGTCGCCGACTGTCAGGTGTACCTCGCCGTGCTCTCCTTCGTCAAGCAGGAACTCTCAGGTAATCAAATGGGACCCACACGCCAAAGAGTATGACCTCAAATGTCTCTCATGGCAACCGGTATTCGAGGCATTATGTCATCATGGCGAGCGTGTGTGTGTGTCTGTTTGACTGCCTGCATGTAGACCATAGACTGTATATGAATTCTTCTGAATGGTAGAACTCAAGACATGATAGAAATGTCAGACTTACAGATAAACGGTGTAGAGCAGATTACCTGGTTCTATTTAGGAGCACATCCATACATGTTAATGAGGAATGATAGAATTTGTAATGAGTTTATATTATTAGACATTATTATTATATATTATTACTGCATAGGTTACTGCATGTTCACTATCTTAGTTTAGTGTGTTAGTATCAGTGGTGGAGGAAGTATTCTGATCCTTAGTACTAATACCATACTGTACTGTAGAAACGTTCTGTTACAAGTAAAAGTCTTGCATTGAAAATGTTACTTAAGTACAAGTATGTAATCAGGGAAATGTAGTTAAAGTAATTAAATGTATAGAAATGTCCCCTGTGACTGTTATACTATTATATTAGGCTTTTTATTATCATTAGATTATTATCACTCATTTATTAATGTAAAAGCAGGATTTTACTGTTGTGGTTGGTCGAGGTGGAGCTTATTTTGAATTATTAACTAATGATTATTTTCATTATGAATTATCCTGCTGATTATTTTCTCCATTAATCAATTGATTTGTTTGGTTTGCAAAAATTATTTCATTTCATAATATTTATTTGTCCAACAAATAGTCCAAAATTCCAAATTATTAAAAACTAATTAAAATGCTTAAAATGAAAAGCAGCAAATTGTCTGTGAAGCATTTGTGAAGCTGGAACCATGAAATGTTTTTGAATTAAAATCACTTAAAATATCAAAATATTTGCCAATTAATTTTCTGTCAATCGAATAATAATCGATTAATTGGCTAATCTTTTAAGCTATACTTGTACATACTGTTGGGTACTATACAAAACGTCATATTTTAAAAGCTCTTCATATGCTTTGTATGTAAAAACTTAATTTGTGAAGTAACAAGCAACTGAAGTAGTAAAATAATTGTAGTGAAGTAAAAAGTACAATATTTCCCTCTGAATTGTCGTGGAGTAGAAGTAGAGTACAGTACTTGAAGACATTTCAAATAGTTGTTGTGGTACAAAGACAGTGGTATAGTTGTACAAAGTGGTGGACCCACCGATAGACAGACCGACCGCAGAGCACAACTGCTAGTGTGGTTAAAAAAGTAATCATCAGATTAATTGATCATGAATATGCTCATCATTTGCAGCCCTATCCGTGTGATTAATTAATGACCTTATCACAAACCAATGATGGTCTTGGTTTACCTTCATGGAAAACCTCATCAGAAGTATCTTGTTTCCACTGACAGCGTATATCAAAGGAGGCTGGATTCTACGTAAGGCGTGGAAAATGTACAATAAGTGCCACAGTGACATCAGCCAGCTGCAGGAGACCTTGCAGCAGAGGTCCTCTGGCCACCAGGAGTCCCTCTCGACGGACAACGCCAACCACAACGCGCCGGTGGAGAACTGCGTGACGGCCGAGGCCCTGGACCGCCTCAAGGGCTCCGTCAGCTTCGGCTACGGCCTCTTCCACCTGTGCATCTCTATGGTGCCGCCACACCTGCTCAAGATCATCAACCTGCTGGGTTTCCCTGGTGACCGTCTCCAGGGCTTGTCCTCCCTTATGTATGCGAGTGAGAGCAAGGACATGAAGGCACCACTAGCTACGTGAGTAGGCTCCAATAGCGTCTTTTAAAGCGAGAGACAGATAGCATTGGAGGGGGGGAGGGGTTGATTGGATGTGTCCCATTGCTTTGTCAAATAAACTGTACAACTATTGTTAATTTAAGACTTTAAAGCTGCTATAAGCAGTATATTTATATTTACAATAAGTCAAATGACCAAGAAAACAAGGACCCTTGATACTAGATCTTGGGAACTTTGAGTATGAACTGTGTCAGTCAATGTTTATAGGCTCGTTCGAGGTGAGTCAGGTCTGCGCAGAATTAATCACCAGCGATCGGCACGCAATGCATGCCAGTTAGATTTGTGTCCGACCTGATCCCGACTTGTTCTGACGTTATGCACACATGGGCAAAGATAACCTCACGAGATCGAGGCGGCCGCAGTTTTTAGAGCCAGGCGCTGCAGTTGCTCTCCACCGACTGCAGGACCCAGGGCATGATGGGAAACGCCTGGCTGTCGCCTGATCAAAGAGCTGATTGGCTGATTGACAGCAAACACCACGTCTTGTAGAAAGTCACAACTTTCTGTGTAATTGTAATATTTAACGCTAGATTGTAGGATATTAGTCTCATGTTGTTTCATCTGTTAACAAACATATCTTGTGTGGTTGATAATAATAATAATAATAATAATAATAATAATAATAATGAAGGTTATTTATATAGCACTTTTTAAAACGAGTGCTCATTATGTGCTTTACAAGGCGGACATAAAAATAATAAAGGATAGAATACAGTGCCAGATACACGCACATTTCCACATAGATTTACAAACAAATATAAATAAATCCAAACCTGGTCTGCAAACTACAAGTATCCTACAGATCGGATCTAACAGGAAGTAACTTTTTCTGTGACTTCCTGTAAATTCCTTGAAGGCTGCTCGAAACGGCTGGAAACTGTCCGCCGACTTGACCGCAGCTTTCTGTCACCGCCCCCTGCTGCTGCCGCCTGATCTCGTCTACTTTCCAGGCGAGGCGCGGTTCATCTCGAACTAGCCTATTGTCTTGTAACTATTTAAAATGAATGCAATTATTACAAAATTTAGAATAACATCACTAAAAGTAAACATAATACATTTGTATACTAAGAACATATATTTTTTAAGATAGAATGAATTATGCTAATCCTGGCCACCTCAGAACTCTCTGCAGCGAATCATGTCTGGTAACCTTCTGCTTTCACTGCTGTGTAATAATCTCAATATAGAATATATTTCAAATAAGGTAGGTCGGTGTTTCACAAGTAGATGTGGCATGGACATGGTTCACATACTAATGTGTGACCTTTAACTGCTGTTTCTTGATCTGCCAAACTGTAAAATAAACTTTTAATGGCAGGTTAAAGGTCACACATTACTATGTGGACCAACATCTCCTTGCCCTTTTTAACATGTGAAACACAGACCTACCTTAATTTAAATATATTCTACACTGCCATTATTAACAGCATAACAGTAACTCTGTTACATAAGAACTGCATATTTACCTATCATAAATATTCAGTGTAATACAGATCGTGATTGAGCTTCAGATCCCACATTTCAGACTGACTGAGGTGATTGTCTCCTGTTGTGTTGCTCAGGTTGGCCCTCTTGTGGTACCACACAGTAGTGCTGCCGTTCTTTGCTCTGGATGGCTCCGATACACACGAGGGGCTGCTGGAAGCCAAAGCTATTCTGCTGAGAAAGTCGGTGGTTTACCCCAACTCATCCCTCTTCATGTTCTTTAAAGGACGGGTTCACAGGCTAGAGGTATGTGCTGCAGGCTCGGGGGTAGCTAACAATCAGTGATAGTTAAGCCCAACGTTAACAAGTCTATTAAAGTTGTAAGTGGATTATTTGTGTTGGTAATGCTGGATAAAGACATTATGGGAATGATGAGGAAATATGGAGTAGACAAACCTTTTTTTTTTACTGAAGAAAATCTGAGAGAAATCTCCAATCGGCTGGTACAGCAGTCTCTGTTCAAGCACATGTAATTAATATGCATGTCAGATGGTTCATTAAAGCTGCAGTCAGTAACTTTGAGCAAATATGATAAAAAGTTATCTTTATATAACAGTCACTATATCCTGACAGTAGAGCATGAGACAGATAATCTGAATAAAAAATCATGTGTGTCCTCCGTTGCTCCTAACGGCATTTGCAAGAGTTCACAGTGCCCAAAAGAAAACAACCAATCAGAGCCGAGCGGTCTCTACAGCAGCTGTCAATCACTGCTTGCGAAACTCGCAAACTCCGATCAAACTGTCAAATTATTGCCTACAAATAATGCCTATTTTTAGATTTTAGTGTACTGTTTAGCTGTAAAATGAGAAAGTTTGTGACCCGGCCGCCATGTTGAAAACAGTTAAGCCAAAACCAAGCACCGCCCAGAGGCTGGAGCAAACTTTCTAATTTTACAGCTAAACAGTACACTACGTATGTTTCTGAATAGGGAATGGGAATGTGGCTGTTAACTTCAAGTGTCAAAAAGCTAACACTGCACAGTGAATAAGATTTAAAAGCCGAATTATAGTATATATAGCATACAGTCACAGTCAGACACACATATTTTGAACTGGTGTTCACTAACGCCAAAACTCATCAGTGACCGTAATGGGTGGCAAACTGTCAAAGTCCTCCTAATTCATAAGGATCGATATCATTAACTAACTTCAATTTTGTAATATATCGCCCCTTTGCCTCGGTCATCTTCTCCTTATATGGGCATTTGATTTTCGCACGTACTTTATACATTTCTGGTGATGAATGATTGACTGGTGATGGATAATGACAGTCTACCGTAGCTCCATATACTACCCTCCAAAAATGGCGGTGTGCCCCAGAATGTTCCGCAGTCCCCATTCCCTAAACATTTGAGGTGAGAAATAGATATTACAGTAACAGAAACTTGATTTATATTTGATCAGCGCTGCCTGGTTTGACAGTTTGATCAGATTGATTGGCAGCTGCTTAGAGACTGCTCGGCTCTGATTGGTTGTTGTGGTCTGGGCACATTGAACTCTTGCAAATCTCATTAGGAGCACCGGAGGACAAAGAGGAACATGATTTATTAAAGATTATCTGTCTCATGCACTAGGACTACATGCAGGATATACAGTAGTGACTATTGTATAAAAAATAGATTTCTATCATTTGCTCAAAGTTACCGACTTCAACTTTAACTCACCAACATCTAATCCACCATCTATTTATCTAACTCTCTCATTCAACACATGCATGTAGTGTGCGTCTAACACAACTACCGTTACCTGTTGGTGTGTGTGTTCTCTCCTCTGTCCCCAGTGCCATATCAACAGTGCTTTGGCCTGTTTCCATGATGCATTAGAGCTCGCATCAGACCAAAGAGAGATCCAGCATGTGTGTCTCTATGAGATTGGTACGTTGATTGCTCATCAGGTTAGTTATGACATACTGGCACTTGGCGTACAGAACAGGGAGGGATTAATTTCACTCTGTGTGCTTGTCTTTGTTTCAGGCTGGTGTAGCATGATAGAGATGAGTTTTGAAGATGCATACAGGGCATTTGAACGGCTGAAGAATGAGTCGCGTTGGTCGCAGTGCTACTATGCCTACTTAACCGGAGGTAAGCCTGTCACACACGAACGTATGCTTGCACTGCTGTCTGTTCTGTATTTTATATATATATTTTGTGTTTTTCCAGTGTGTCAGGGTGCTTCGGGTGACCTGGATGGAGCAAGCGGCGTTTTCAAAGATGTGCAGAAGCTGTTCAAGAGAAAAAATAACCAGATAGAGCAGTTTGCTGTCAAAAGGGTGGGTTTCGCTGCAGATGTAGCCCCTTTTTTCTTTCTTTGGAAAGTCATCACAAGTGTGTCACAAAAGTTTTTTCTGATTCCTTTCTGCAGGCTGAGAGATTGAGAAAGATCTCGCCCACCAGAGAGCTATGCATCCTCGGTGTGATTGAAGTGCTGTATCTGTGGAAAGCTCTTCCAAACTGCTCCTCTTCTAAACTGCAGATAATGAATCAGGGTGAATGTAACCTTCAGGTTTCATTGCAATATAACATAGGTTAGCTGCAGCCAGATTTCTAAGAATTTTATTTTCCCCCCTTGTGATAAATCCCTCTTTATGTCTGTTCAGTGTTGCAGAGTTTAGATGAGGCTTCGTGCAGAGGCCTGAAACACCTCCTTCTTGGTGCCATTCACAAATGTCACGGAAATATGAGGGATGCTCTTCAGGTATCAGTCTACATTTAGCGCTGAATGACTTTGCGGTTTATCGACACTTTGAATGTTACTCATCTTGCTCTCTCCTATCCGTTTTATCTGTGATCCAGTCATTGCAGCTAGCTGCTAGAGATGAGTACGGACGACACATCAACTCTTATGTTCAGCCGTATGCCGTCTATGAGCTCGGATGTATACTCCTTGCAAAACAGGAGGTCAGTCTGCTGCACACATACAGCATTCACATTTTGATTTGAATGTACTGATGTGCTCATTTATAACCTGGTCTTTTTTATATTGCAATCCAGACTGTGGGAAGGGGGAGATCATTGCTACTTCAAGCCAAGGTAAAACATTCACACAGAATATATATTCATATAAATTTGAATAATTTGAATTCCCAGATAATGTTAGAAATATATATCATGTTACAAGTGACTGATTACGTTATGTTTAAATTCTATACATTTATCTATGTTTTAGGAGGATTTTACAGGCTACGACTTTGAGAACAGGCTTCATGTCCGCATCCATGCAGCCCTGGCTACTCTGAAGGAAGTTGTGCCTCAGTGACTCAAGAAGGGAGGCTAAAGCTATGCTAATGGCTTTTAACACCAAGTTTTGAGCCATTTAAGATAACTGTATGACATCCCAGTGAACAGATTCTTGTGTTTTATCATTCTTGAAGGATTTGGGGAAATACACTTGTTTGTCAGATTGGAATGAAGTGTCATCTCTGTGCGTTTTGTACAGATAGACCCACTGTAGGCCTATATGGTGATGTGCTCATACTAGTTTAGCACAAAGAAGATGGATATGACTAGCCTGCCTAGCTATGGCTAGCAAGTTAAAAAACCGTGGCTAAAAACTCCAAAGCTATGATACCAGTACAGGCTCGTCTTATTAGCCAGCAAGCTAGTCACCAATACATCCATATCATAGTACTGTAGCCTATATATAGATGGACGACATGTCTCCACATCCTCCCACTGTACAGAAGTGAAGCCAAAATATCCCGGAAAAGGGAGCTTCCATCTTGAGATTTTTACGTCATTTGGAGCCAGAGTCTGCGCCGTAGTGATCGGGGGGCTGGAGCCGCGGTATAGAGGCCCATACAACCGCCCGAACCAATCGCAAGCCGAGCACGCCCGCAACTTGATAGTGAGAGAGACTCACAGCTGTCAATCATGACGTCTCACCCCCTTTTTTTATAACATCAAATAACGAATTAAAACCAAACTTATCAGAAAAGTGAACACTTGAACATACATCAGTGTGACAAGAACTAAGAAACCTAAAATGAGAGATCTTTGGGAAAAACTTTTTTTTTTTCAGTAGTTTGGCCCATGTCTGCTAACATGGAGGAGGCGGGATTTATGACCTATACTGCAACCAGCCACCAGGGGGCGATGGAGATGTTTCGGCTTCACTTTTGGGGAGCTGTCATGTCGTCCATCTTTATATACAGTCTATGGGCCATACTTAAGTTTTCTTATAGCAGTAAACTGGGCAAGGCAAGCCCACCAATGGGACAGGACTGTTGAGACGCTGCACGCCACAGAGCAGTTGTTGATGAAAAAATAGCTTCAACTGCTTGTAAAGCCACATGGTTTTGCATTTCTGTTTCATGGTGTGTTCATAAATAGTATACCCTGTATGAATAAGACATCTTTGGGGTTGATGGAAGGTAAATTTTTTTCAATTTGGCCAAGCTAAGCTAGCTAAGCTCCCCTTGCTTCCTGCCCTAGTGCTATAGCGCTAAGCTAGGCTAAACAGGTCCCTGGCCTACATCTGAACAGGATGCACAGAGATGAAATTGATATCAATCCTTGACTCTGGGCAAAACAACAAACAAACATATTTCCCCAAATCTCTATCTGTTCCTTTAAGTGTTTTCTGCACCTCAAATGTATTAACTAGCTAGTAACAATTTTCCTCATTAACTTGTGTATTTGGAGGATATCAGTAATGCCTCCTACCCCTCCCTTCAGCACATAAAAGTAACATTTTAATGAGATCATATTTCCCTTAATAGTAACTTTACAATGAGTAATACATGATACAAGGATTCTCACATCAATAATAATCACATATCATGAAAAAGATGAGGTAAATTATAGTCAAATTTAATATTTGATTTGATATATTCTTATAAAGGACTCCATACTCCATGGGTGCTTTTCCTGATTCAATTTTCAGACATTCTGCTTGTCAAATTGCAAATGGGTCGAGTCATATCACAAAGGGGTCACTCACTATAGGATATTCACAATAGAAATGAAATGACAAACTTGTAGTAAAATTAGTTACCATGGGAATAGTTAAATTAATGCCAAAAAAATGTCACTAGTCACCTTAAATCACACATAGTTATAACTCGGCTGCAGTGACTTAGATATTCACATTCAAGTAGTTAGACGTCATAAGCTACATTTATAGTAATTGACAAATCACCACACTTCACGATGCCCCAATGATGTTTTTTAATGTGAAAACACTGGGCGTTGATCCTGTGCACTATGCATGGTATGGCAGGGTAACAGTGGCTTTTGAAGACTGCATTGAAGTCAACTGTACCTGTATGTCCATCCCTGCAAATACATATAAGGTATTATAATACAGTACACTCTGTACTGTAATGTTACCATTGAAAAGTGCTGTTAAATGTCAGCCTAATAAACATATATTACTAGTGACTTATTTTAATAGTGTTTTAGTGATACAAGCTTTTGAATTACTCCATAATAGTGACAAGTTTATTTATTACATAAAAGAAGTTGTACTTTTTGCCAGTGTCATTTACAGTATGCTCTTTTATTTTGAAATCCTGCGACGGACAGCAGGACAGACTGCAGTGTTGTGATTAAGCTGATTCAAAAGTATGATCTTGAATTGGACAAAGAATAATATTTCTGTGATAAGAGTGATTTTAACAAACTTTCTCTGCACAGTTCCACGCTGTACATATGAATCATTCTGCGCAGGGTATTGCCTTTTATTAATGAGCACTCTTTTTGTCATGCGAGCAATATAAAGTGAAAGGAGGGCATCTTATTACAGAGGCTTTTAACAATCTGTGTTTTTCATCCCATGTTAAAGGTCGTGGACATGTAGACTTGTTTTGCTCACGCTAAGCTGGTTAGACAACGCCAGCCATCCCCCGTGGCTGTGATGGATGTAGACTGTGGTAAATGTTGACGTGACCGCTGTGCAAGTGGTCGGTGCGGTGCAAGTAATGTGACGGTGAAATGTCAGTAACCTACCTGCTGTACCAAATACTTATGTCACTGAAAGAGTTTTTTCCTTTTGTCATGAGATTTTGTTGAAATTGAGGTTACATGTCAGGATGATGGTGTTTCCAATGTGTCACTGAACTCTACAATAAACTGTTCTCCATTAATCTAGCCGGTGGTGTTTTTCTTTGCCTCTGAGTGCTTTTCTGTTGAAATTGCACTTTTGGCAGTTATTGTGTTGAATGTGTCAGGATGGACACGATAATGTGCATGAATTCACATGGGAAAACAATTATTTATTAAAACCTTTCTAACTATAAATCACTGGGTCAGGTTAACCAACACCTACTGCCTGAAATACCTTGTTTTGGAACATAGATGCAAACTGATCGCTCTGCTCTGCCATACCTGCACCATATCAGTTTTCTATGCCAGGGAGCTGCCACAGCTCTGATGTTCAGGAAATGAGGAAAATGTTTGCCCTGGAGCTACTGCAAGACAGCAGAGGCCCGCTAAGACACCATTGACGGGGGATTAATGTGCCAACCAAACCTGGCAGAGTTGCAAGTTGAAACCCACCCAATTCTTTTGACATGAAAGTAAAGCAAAGGCTCTGAGCCAATGAGTCAGATAGAGGTTTAATGCACCTTTTTAATTGTGGTTTAAGGTTGTTTTACATTGTTTTTAATGCATAAATCTAGTGTCCATTTATTTTTATTCCACCAGAGGGAGCTAATCTCACAGGCAACATCCCACACCTTGATTCTGATGGCAGCAGGACAGACACCACCATATAGGTTAGTGGTTCCCAAGCAGGCGTCCAGGGACCCCCCAAGGTGTCCTCAAAGGAGTTCCAGGGGGTCCCTAGAAAAATGGGGAATAATTTATTTTCATATCTCCTCGTTTTCATTTCGTTATCTCCTCAACTGTAGTTGACAACTAGAACTCTGGCCTTAATCATATCTAACAACCAAAATCCTTTCAGATGGAGAGAAATCGTATTAAATGGGGGTCTGTGTCCTAATGTGTATCAATTTAAGGGTCTTTGACACAGAAAAAGGTTGAGAAACACTGATATAGGTGACAATACCCAGTGGTGTAAAGTAAGTACTACAGTAAGTACCATTTTGAGGTATTTGTACTTTACTTGAGTATTTCTATTTAAATCCACTTTATACTCCATTACATTTCAGAGGTAAATATTGTACTTTTTACTCTACCACATTTAATAGACGGCGTTAGTTACTTCAGAACATTAATACAAATTATAATCAACAAATAGTGATGTATTAAGATGATGATGATCATTATTATGATGATGATATTATAGATTTAACCAGGCAGTAGAATACAAAGTAGTTAAATTAGCTCCATCTTTAACAGCTGCCTCATTACAGTGATGCTTTCACATTAATGCATCAATAATTATAATCCAATTATATGATATTTATTATTTTAAATGGACCATTCTGCATTAATGACTTACTTTTAAGTGTAAAGTGTATAAGTCAAAATTTGATGAAACATGATTTGGTTATTATTGGTTACTTGCTGTATGTCATTATACACATGCATTTTTAGATTTTTCATTTTTTTTTTAATTTCTTGAAATCAGGTATCTGTCATAAAATCACCATGTTATTCTTATAATCTTTTCCAATCAAAAATTAGCAGCTTCTTTTGCTGACCATGAGTAGAGGGATGATCTATCATTCAGTTGGATTATTTTCATCATCATTTCATCATTATTTATAACTCAATTCATGATATTCTTGTCTCTGTTTGTTTCCATGTCGAATGTGATTTGTGCGGGATTTTGCTCTACATTCTTTGATAGACACACAACAAGAGCGTCTCTTTAAGAAAACATGTCTGTCACACCAGGGCTCAAGGCAACAGCTCGCTCAACCAATAAATTATTCAGGCTCCTGTGCCACTGAATTTAGACATGGCAGAACAGAGCTGGGAGGCTGGGCAGAAACAATATCACCACTCCTCCTCCTGCAGCTTCCTGTAGTGGTACTTCTAAATAATCAAAGGACATTTCCTTTAACGCTCACTTATAAAACAGACCTTTAGCTTGGCCCACTTTTAAAACAGGGAGGACAAGTGTATATGGGATACCTCATGTGGTGATTCATACGGCTGACATCATCCTTTTTTATCTGTTGTGATTCACACTCTCTTCTTTATCTATCTCCATCTTCTTTATCTCTGTCTCTCTGAATGCTGCTGGTAGACCGTGACTACACTACAAAAGAGCATATCATTTCTGCACATGGATTAGACCTTGAAATCTTAATGCTGATGAATTAAATTAAACAATTGCATCAGATAGAAATGGAGGAGACAGGGGGGCCCGAGAGAGATGTTACACATCAAGCAAATGTGTCCATGAGAAAGGGAGAGAGAGAGAGAGAGAGAGAGAGAGCAATAGGAACGGTAGGACTGTGCAAAGAGCAAGGTCACAAAACACAATTGCATTGTGTTTCACTCAGCCTGAAACCTGAGCAGCCAAAGTATCCTTCCACCAGGAAGAGAGTTCCTGTTCACTACCCGTTATTGCTGCTAAACCTCACATGCAATGGACTCTGTGTTTTATCTTAATACAAGCAACAGAAAGAACAAGAAAACTGATTTAAACTAATAATAGGTATACAATGGAATACATTTGGAATTAAGCATCCATACAGTATAGGCAGTTGTATGGCAGATAGATCATCTATGCAGAAATATTAACTTCCGTTATTTCCCTTCAGATGGACGATAGTGAAAAGAAAATGTATTGATCTGATAAAGACAACCTCTTTAGCCACCCACCCATTACTGTCCTATATAGACTAGAGTGTGTGGGTGGGGTCACATGCACAAGGACACAGTGACATTATTAGGACCGGTCCTCTCATCTCTCCAATCAGCTCAATGACTGTCTAAGAGCTTCGCTACAAAAACATCTCTCCAGGCTGTTGCATTTCATCTTCGTCTTTTACACAGGCTGAACTATAAATATGGATTTTTCTCTCTCTGACTAAATAGAGGTCCCACACATTGATGTGACCTCATCACTAGATGTCACTAAATCCTACTCACTGGTCCTTTAATAAATCTTCAACATAAATTTCTTCAAAATTGTAATAATAGATCACAACCTTTTATGTAAGAGATTCTACGGTAGGCACATATATATATATATATATATATATATATATATTCTGACATGTCACAGTAGGATAAGCACAGGTGTTAATAATGAAACCTGCAGTAGGAAAAATGTTTTTGGCATCATTGGGCAAAAATTCCATAATAACCTTTCAGCATATTGTAATTCAAGTGTTCTGAGAGATAACAAAACTATTCTGTGACGGGAGACTTTGGCCAATCACAGGTCATTTCAGAGAGATTTCCTATTGAAGTATTGGCTGTGCTCTGGCTGGTGGGCGGTGCTTGGTATTTCTTCAACAGATCTCAACATGGCTGCCAGGTCACAAATTTTCTAATTTTACAGCAAAACAGTACACTACAAGATGTTTCTGAGAACATTTGAGGCGAGAAATAGGCATTACAGTAACAGTATCAGTGTTGCCTAGTTTGACCATTTGATCAGAGTTTGCGAGTGATTGACAGCTGCTCAGAGATGGCAAGGCTTCAGCTCGGCTCTGACTGCTTGTTTTCCTCCGCCCTGTGAAATCTTGCAGATGCCATTAGGAGCACTGGAGGACACAGAGGCACATGATTTTTTTTCAGATTATCTGTCTCATGCACTATTGTCAGGATATAGTGACCGTTTCATAAAAATAACTTATTTGAATCACATTTGCTCCATTTCTACCCACTGCAGCTTTAGAGATTACTGAATTCCATTTAGCTGCTTCAATTTCAGGCTCCTGGCATTGTGCTGGGACACTTAAATAGAACGTTGCGATAGTTAATGTTATTAGTAACACCACCTGTACTTTTCCTACTATGACAAGTCAAAATGTCTGCAGTTAAAAAAAAGGCCTTAGCCTATATTGTTTGTTTACCATTCAAATTTTGAGTATTTGCTGCAGTAAACAGAGGGTGTAAAACCTGCAAACTGCAATGCAGACATCCTATATCGCTTCAGAGAGAGGCATACAGGAAACACCACATTTGCAAAGGAAACATGATGGGCTAATATTTCTGCTATAATCCTGTTTCTGTGGCCATCAGTCTCTGCTCTGAGATGCTATATTGTGTGCTTCAGTGAATAGGCAGTTTCCATGGTGCAGAGACCTGCTTTGTGCCAGTTTGTCTCCCCTCAGCTTGATGTCCCTGGCTTGACCTACTAAACACTATTCTTAACAAATGCCTTTTTTCATTATGCTCCTATAGTTGTCCACAGCATTTAAAACATGTCCTGTAAGTAAACTGTTTTACCCCTTTAGAAAACAGATTGCATCCCGGCAATCTGCTGTTCTTAAAGGTCCCATATTATGCTCATTTTCAGGTTCATACTTGTATTTTGTGTTTCTACTAGAACATGTTTACATGCTGTAATGTTAAAGAAAACAACTTTATTTTCCTCATACTGTCAGCCTGAACATGCCTTTATTTACCCTCTGTCTGAAACGCTCCGTTTTAGCACATTTTGACAGAATTGCAACAGAATTGCATTGCTAGGCAACAGCTTGGGTCCATGTGTACTTCCTGTCAGCTGATGACATTCACATACACTGCAACCAGGAATAAACTGGGACACATTTAGAATGTTTACGTTTAAAATTGTGTCAAGGGTCTAAATATTGTATATTTGTGACATCACAAATGGGCAGAAATCGGAATACGTGCTGTGTGTATTTCCCTGTGGATTGAGTGTTTCGATACTTTCACGGTATTTATATAGGACTTAAGCCTGCTTTATAATAAAAAACATGAAAATCTCACTTTTTTATAATATGGGACCTTTAAGTTTAAATTAAAAAGTATTTAAACAGCAGTTTTTATATGAGGTGTTATAGGAGGGATACTAATATTGCTCCCTGTGTTTTTCCCAGCCTCTCCTCTCTCCTCCCTCCCTCCTCCCTCCTCTCTCTCTCTCTCTTCCCACTGTACTGCATTGATGCTGTTACCTCCCTCAGTGGTGATGTCACCGGCTCAGTGGAGCTCTAGCATCCTTACCGGAGACAGACATTCAGACAATAGGGCCATTTTGACCGCTTCAAGAGGGTGAAGAAGCGGACGAACACCAAAAACAAACAACCGACCGGCCTGCACCTTCCTTTCCTTCCCGTGTCGCCACTGGCAAGGCAGGGCCGAGAGAGGAGAGAGGAGGAGGGTTGGTGGAGGTGGTGGTTCAACAACACGACACCGTCGGCAGTCACCTCCTCTAGCTCTGCCCGTGTTCATGGAGAGGAGAGGCTGCTAGCAGACCTGGAGGAGACCGGAGGAGGTAGCTCCGGAGCGGGATAATAAAACACGACAAACACGGTCTCTACACGTTACTGGCACTGCGGAGGTAGGTTTTTATTTCTCCATTGTTCATTCAGTGCAGTGTTAACGAGGCGGTCTTTATTTACTTGGTGTTAAAGCTCCTGGGAGGAGATGAGCAGAGCAGGGTGCGGCTACTGGAGAGGCTGTCAGTGGAGGAGAGATGGAGAGAGAGATAGAGAGATATTAAAGATGCCCTGTAACATATATAACACCGTGTGTTATTTGATTAAATATTGTTTGATAAAATGTATTTTTAATTCTGTGAGCAGGACGACATGAATAAATGCCCTGTCATGGGGAGAAAGGTGAACTACAATGAGTTGCTAGTACTGCTGTCAGGCTCATTGAAGATAGCATAGCCTGTAATTATCATAAGCTATGAAATGACGCAATTACAGCAAGGAATCATCCTTTTCAGCCCAACCAGATATGAGCATTCAGCTAGAGTTCAGCTGAGGGGTTATGGCGTTGCTGTCATGCTCAAAAGCTACAAATATGAAATGTGTTTTATGGGTGATAATAACTGGTACATTGTATCAGACTGTCGTCATGCTGCTCTAATACACAGCAGCATGTGGTATGTTACATTATAGCCTTTGTCGCCGGGAAAATGGAGGCCAGCCACCCAGCTGAGCTGAGCTGCATCATCAGCTGATGGTCTGCTGAGCATCTGTATGACAAGATTATATGAACATGGCTGTTGATGATGTGGGGGGAAAAGAAAACATTTAAATCTTCAGAACTTTTGTTTTTATACACAAAAAAATATTGTGTTGCAGTGGGTGAGCACAACATACATGTGAATCTTCATCACTTCATTTTAGATATCAAAACAATATTGAATTTGGTGTTGAATCTTTAACATTATTCAGTCAATTTATTATTCATTTTATTTTTAATACTAATTAGTCCTCAGTATAGCCTATACATTACGGTTGCACCTTGAACTGATGTACATTGTAACACGTATACATCTCACAAATGAATGTGTTTAGGGGCCAGCTGTAGAGGGTGTACCAGTCCAGGAAGCAGGGTGACACAGCAAATTTACAACCCTCAATTATGAGGACAGACATCTGCGTCACAAAGCATATAGGAACACACTCTGATTAGTGATGCAACATCCGACATTATCCCAAATCTTGGGCATACATTAAGTTTAATATATGACGCTTTCTCTTATTGATATGCTATAAATTACGATAGCTATATAATATTCATAGTTATACCTGCAGTGAAAGCTAATTGTATCATATCGCTCGCTGTTAAAGCTTATCGATTGAAAACATTAAATGATTGTAATTTGATCTCCACAGTAGATGAGTCATGGTTGCTCTTGATACACTCACGATGACACCACACAATGAAATCACACAGTGATTTAATGTTCGTAAGTCGTCTTTTAGGAGACAGTGTGACGAGTTGTTCATGAAACGGAGCTGCTGAATGGAGCCAGACCCGGGATTTGTGGCTGGTTTCAGTGCCATTGTCATCCAGAGAAATAGCCTGACATTTAGCTGCTGCTGCACTTCTTTTGTTACTGCTAGCTTTATTACCCATCTCCCCTGGCTGTAGCTGACCATGCATGGTCTTTTCATGTTACAGCCCTCCTCTATTGTGCTCATCACGTCAACCATAAGGTGTAATGTTCTGCCCTTACCATTTTTAACACGCAAATGAAAAAATAGACCTCAGTTTTGCAACATAACATACTGTATCACATGTCAAAAAAGGTGGCATAAGTCTGTTTTCATATGAACTGATACATACTGATAAAACTATGAATTGTATTAATTGAGATTAACTATCTGCTCCCTTCTACAGACCTGCAGGCCCTACACCTGGGCACTAAAGAAGGTACCCCGAGGTGCTAGGAAGAAAGCACCATGGCTGGGGCCTCTGTGAAGGTGGCGGTGCGTGTCCGCCCCTTCAATTCAAGGGAGATCGGAAAAGAAAGCAAATGCATCATTCAGATGACTGGAAACACCACCAGTAAGTGCTATAAGAATAGCTTAAACTTCACCTACAGTATGTGTGCTATGTGTACTACAAAGAAACATAGATCGCATGAACAATTGCTTCCCACTGCATGAATGGGCATCAGAAGAAGTGTTTGGCAAAAGGCACTCAGCTAAATGTAAGCTTGAGCTGAGGGATTCTTCTTCAACCAGAAGGCACAGGTTCAGGCATCAGCATCGCGTCATCGCCAAGGCCGCGCCCTGTTTTGGGAGAAAGAAACACGGTTTTGCGTCACATATGGAGAGAAACAGGAAAATGCAGAAAAGCTGTGGTGTAGAAAGTTAACCGAGGCTTTCACACTGAGATTTGAGGCACATAAGATACACAAATATTCACTGTCAGTGTGGTAAATCGCTAAATGATGCTGGTGACAGGTAATACTGATGGATAGCTAGTGTTAGCTTGAGTGGGAGGCTGCTTCAGTACAGTCATACAGTATGGCAGCATCAGACTGTCGTCTCCAACTAAATCTCAGCCCATAGATCAAACAGTTGTCTATTAACACGTTGTTTTTTTACTGACAACACTTAGCCTAACGATACCTGGTGATTCAGTCAAATATGTAGCATTATAGAGTGGATATAGTCCGGATAAGCAACATCTAGCTACTATGTTGGGTCATTCATCCACTTGGATGGGGGAAGACCTATGGGGACCAATGGATTCCTTAGGTTTTTAGTTTCATATGATACCAGTATCTTCACTCCAGCTTTAAAACTGAGCCCGCTACAACCTTAAAATCGCAAGTTGTGTTAATGCGTTAAAGAAATTAGTGACGTTCAAACAAATTTGCGTTAACGCTTTTTTATTGCGTTAAATTTGACAGCCCTAATCTGTTGGATCTTTTGTTTTCTATCCCCCAAAGGGGGCGTGGCCTTGGCGATGATGGTCTAGTCTATCGCTGACGTTGACCTCTGACCCCCCTGCTGGGGGGGTTTACTGAAAAGATAAATTCCCTTGTGCATAGTACCAATTGTGACCTGTTAGGTGTGTGCAAATCTCCTGTGAACAAGCAAGACCTATTCCAAGATGTGTGAGGTGAGCAGGGAATTTATTTAGAATCAGCTTAAATTACATAAAAAGATTATTGAGATACTGTAGGAGATAATTTAATCTATCTATAGAGAAAATGTCACCTTGTTGAGGTCGTCTGCAAGATCGACAACTGTCTAATTATTACAGTGTCGATCTTTTCAGTTACTAAATCGGGTAGAGCAGTTATCAAAATGAAAATCACCTGTTCAGGAAAATCTCTCCATCATCATGCTGTAGGTGACATAATCTCCTGCATATTTGACCTGATATTTATTTCGGGCAAGCAAGGCCTGTTATGTGTTTATGTGGCCAGATTAAGCCAGATATTAGAATGGCTCCTTATTCAACATTTTAACATTCAGATCTGCCACTACCGCAAATATTCAATACGCACAATAACGGCAGATACATCTTTAAAGAAACAGAATGATTTTGTCCATATAAGATAAACCATACAAACATTTGTGTACTTGCCTCTAGCCACAGTAAAGTTTCCTGCAAAACCTACTGTATTTGTTTTTGTTGGCGTATGTTGTATGTGTCTGTAAGTATGTAGTTCACAGCAGCCCACATTCCTTGGGTTATTCAGTGCAGAGTGAGGACTCTGGTCGAGAGGAGACTGGAAAGATACTCGATATGTAGTCTGCTTAGGAAGGTAAAGCCATTTGTCAATAATGGATGAGGCTTCCTGAAATATTTACCGTTTGGCCTAATTTAACCGTCTCCCCCCTCCTTCCTCATGTCATGGGTGACTAGACAACAAGCTGGGTGGCTTTTTTTGGGCCGTCTTATTATAACTTTGTGATTTGTTGCATTTTGTGATGTAGCTCCCTGTTAGACATAACATTTACAATCTTAAAAAAATCCCAAATTAATGGATCCAATTTATAAAGAGTCCCTCCAGGATTTCACAGCATGAAGGTGAATACATTTTGTTGACATCCACAGTAAGAGTGGTGTCATTGCCACTACAGCAGTGGACAAGGATCATTTTGCTGTCAGCAGTGTCTCCTTTAACAGTGTAAACTTAGATCCACAGGGAATATATTATATACAGTGTGGATACCACTGAAATGTCCTTGGAGACGCCCCATTTGATTTAATCTGTGAATTTGAATTTTTCTAATCACACAAAGTGGGTCTGTTGTGTTTAATTAAGCATGCTACCATGATAATCATTATGGTGTTTGCTGGTGCTTTACTGCATTCTAATTTGGTCAGTTCCTTCTTATTCATTGCAATATCTTATCCTATTCTTCAATTGTGTTGGTTTGGAGACCTCCTGAGGGAACCCAACGTAGTAGTTTTGCAGTACAAAATTTACTGTGACTCACTCAACAGTATACAAAGCCAATCAGGCTGTCATAGCACAGCAGACCTTGTAAATAGGGGTGTAAGAAAATATCGAAAATATCAAGTATCGCGATTCGCAATATTATGTTTTGTGATACTGTATGGATTCTCAAAAACACTATTGATTTTTAATTGATAGTTTACATGCAAAGCTGAACTCCGTCAATACTTTTTCATTTGCAAAGAGATACGCCCTCTTATGTGCTGCTCAAAGTAGTGCTATGATCTTGGATGTTACAGGGACTGTGATAAATGCAAATGCAGATCCCACTGTTCTGATTGCATAAAAAGTAAACTTTTTTTACTCAGATTTTATGTACAGTATGTGGCGGTGTGTTCTTCATACTATGACAGCTTTTTTAGATAAAAAAATCGCAATATATCGCCTTTCTTACAGTATCGCAATATATTGAATCGTAACCCCTGTATCATGATTCGTATCGCCAGATTCTTGCCAACACACAGCTCTAACTGGTCTAACATATACCATAGATTACTCACCCATAAAAAGATGGGGGGCCAAAATTGACTGTAAAAAATCATTCTTTCTTTTGTTTACTTGGCTGCCTCTGGCGTTTATTTTTCAGAAATGTAGGTTTTTGTGATTTATTTATTACAGTCAAATCATAAATAGTTATTATATTTAATATAAGTAACACAAGCATGTGCAAAAGATTTTCTCAGACCTGCATCCAGTTAATCAGGGAGCTTGTGGGCTTGATTCCCCACAATATAAATCACTTTACAAGCTGGTAAATATGTAAATTGCAGTTAAAGTTTCAGGTAAAAGGAGCATTGCAGTGGACATTTTGACATACTAAAAAGAAGCCCCTCCCCCCCCCCCCCCCCCCCCACGCTGATCATTTTACAGACAAAAGTAGGTCTGTGTGAACAGATTTTAGTGAGGCCTAAATCACGTTTCTGTTAATCTACCTCAAAATCCAGATTTGTTTTATTAATATGTCAACAGTATTAGAAAACGTCTTGCTGGTCAGACCCACACACAGCACAAAGCTGCTTTCAGTGAGACTGCAAAGTCTTTCAGCAGAGCAGATTGTTCTCTTCTAAACCAAGTCAATGGCTCTGGATGTGGACTGGAGGATGTGAGCAGACTGATGTCATTGGTTGTCTGGAGGGGGTACAGAGGCAGGGTATAAATGCCCCCTTGTCTTTTTGTAGTCTGGGCTGAGGAAAAGAAGACGAAGGAGTGGGGTTTTTTGTGTGTGTGTGTGTCTCACACTGCCTCTGCTTTGTGCTCTCTGACACTCATGTGTGGGTCAATACCCCAGTTCCCACAAAGCAGGAGAATGGCAGTAATCTTGTTGTTGGAGAGATCTTCCCTCCCACGCTGACCTTAATTAAGATGCAGGGGACAGACCTGAAGGAAAATAGGCCTCTCTTTAGAGGGCTATTGGGGGCATATACTTGGTGGATAGATTTATATTTATATTTCAGCAAACAACTTATAGACTTGTAAGAAATTTCACTAATGGACCCAGAATATCTCTGTGTATACTTAACCAGCTCTTGCAAATGTATGTTGTTGTGGTATATTATGTGTGTTTGAATGTAGACACACAGATTCATGTTCCTTCTTAAAAGGTTTTAGCACAAATAAATACCTCATTAGCATAATGTTTACTACTCCATCATGCTAAATTTGGTATAGACACAGTGCCTCTTGGTACTTTGTGTCTTAGGTTTTATAAACTGGGATAGAAGTCCAACATAAAGCAGCAGACAACATGCCACCTAGAGCCAGTGCTGCTGTTGGTGCTGCTGTTGCTGCTGCTGCTGAATATAGCATCTACGTGGCTCTCCTCCAGCCTCTGTCAGTGGGTTCACATCCCCTCAGCCAGACCTGCTGACGCAGACACATTTCCTCCCCTATTGACTGGGGCAGGTCACCCGTGATAGTCTGACCAGCATCACTCAATCACAATTATGAAGACAAACATGGAATTTGCCATAATAAGATACAGAAAATATGATGTATAATACCTAAAATTAAACTGGAGCAGACAATCACCACTATAATTAGGATAAATGATGTGACAGTGATAACCACGAGCAGTGGTGTAGTTTTACAAAATACTACTATACTGTTATTGTATATACTATATACAGTATATATATTTTACGGTTTTACAGTGTATCTGTATATATATTTATTACTTCTCAATACGCATTTACATTTATTACAGTCCTGTTTACATTTAGTTAATTCATTACTGTACACCTGTCTACAACACATTTATATTATTTTATTTTATGTTTTACTAATGTATATTTTATCCGTATATTTTACCTTCTGCACTTTTTATGTCTTAGATTTCAAATTTTCTTACTTATGTGATTTTAATTTCATACATATTTAATGAGCATTGTTGGAGGGAGCCTGAGATCCAAGATTTTCATTGCCAACGACTGCATCTCTGTAATTGTTGTGCACATGACAATAAAGATCTTAAAGTTGAACTAGTTTATATACTAGTATATTAAACATCACACCTGCTGAAAATAAAGTGCACTCTTTTCATTTAGGGATACATCAAAATATACAGTATATTTATTTTCAATTTCCAATACAAATTTCTGGGAATACAAAATCACAGATATGGTGTCAAAACATACCCTACAGTATCATCAATATAGATCTTAAAAATAAAGATGGAAATATCCCTTTGTAATAAGTAATGTAATGTACTATGTATAAATGTAATATTCAGTGTAACTATAGCTTTGTAATACACCATTTTTCAGCAGTGGTGAAATGGTATCCTGTATTTGAAAGTATTTACAGTAAAATGGTTTAAGTATCATAAAAGTCATCAGTATGAAAAAAAGCAGCTGCTCAATTGTTACATTATCATATAGGAAAACTAGTTTGATCATCAAATCATTTGAAATAATTTTTAAGCAAACATATCAAAATATAAAAAAATCAGGTACCAGCTTTTTAAATGTGAATACTTGCTGTTGTTTTAATATTTTGTTATATTCAAATTAGTAGTTTGGGGTTTTGGATGACTGGTCAGACAAAACAAGACATTTTATCATGTCAACATGGGTTGTGGAAAATAGTGATTTTCTGACATTTTATAAACTAAACGATTAGTCAGTCAAAGAAATAATGGGCAGATCATTTGATAATGGCAATAAATGAAGGAACAAAATAACTTCCAATTAATGGATAGCTAACAATTATTTACAAAACAGCTCTTAATCAAGAACTGTATAATAGAAAATAATTTACTAATGAACAGACTGCAAGATACTTAACCAGTGTCAAATAAGTGGTTAACCATAGAGCATGTCTCCATCCATTTTAAATGGTCTAATGGTGAATTATTATGCATTCAAATCAGAATTTGGGAAGTTGACTCTTGAAAATAGAGAACTACATATAGCTCATATTAATATTTCCTACTTTATGTTTCTCTCTTTCAAAGATGTGATTTGTGTGGTGTACAAATAAGTGTGAATATCAGTGATGTACACTAGTACAAGTCTAATCTTCTACTACTAGAAGTCAGTATGTGTAAACATTACGCTGCTAAAAGAGGACATATTGTGGATACGTGCGTACACTCCTGACCACTTCTGGTTTGTGAGCACCGTCAACACCAGAAGAGAAATGAGTTGCTATTGTATCCCCTCTAATTACGTTTACCCCCCATGACATGACTTCCAGACCTGGCGTCATCTATAAACCCAACACCTTGTGATTAAAAAGCGTTTCCATCGTAAAAATAGAAGACAGGTAGTAAAGAGGAGTATGATGAAGATGGGAGACGTGCTCTGTGTGCTCAAAACGCTGCTAAAACTGGCCTCAGGTGGAAATTACTCTGACACAAGCTGTGACCACTGAGAGCGTCACCCAAGCTACTGGATGCAATTAAAATAGGCAGCCCTGCCCAATGCTTCCCTGTAACACTCATATATTCTGCCAATCACTGCCACTCTAAAGTAATTACCTTATCTGAGAGCGAGGCGCTTTTCTTTCCGGTGCTGGGGAACGGGGGGTGTATGAATCATACTGCAATCAGAGATGAGTAAGCAACAAGAGGAAGTCGTACTGCAGAGATTCTGCTTCTGGGAATAGTCGGATCCTAATATATTTTGCATTTTAGAGATCTGGTAAATGTCTCCTTTTATAAATGCTCAATTTATAGAACAAAGTCAGTGTTATTTACCAGGAAAACCAATCAGTTTCCTTCCTGTTGTCTCCTCGTGTCAGCTTGAGTATGTATGTACAGTATGTGTGTGTGTATATATATATATACAGTATATGTATATATATGTACATTATGTGTACACTCAAGCTGACATGAGGAAAGAAATTGATTGGTTTACCTGGTAAAAAAGCTGACCTTGTTCTATATACAGTATATACAGTACATATATATATATATAAGGGTATGTATTTAGGTCTTACTGGAATTTCGAGTGATGTCATGATGTCTCTGATGTCATGACACATTACTGTAGAAGACCATTTGTGGCAGGAGACTGCAGAGGAAATGAGCAGTATGGAAAACATTTCTAACTAATTAATGAAATTGATTCTGTGGCTGTGGTCTAGCAGCAAACCCTCATGTATTTTATGACAATCATAATTCGCAGAATTCAGATAAATATAAAAGAGGGCACTCTGTGTGCCAACTGTAGTACATATACATATTTGGCCATCTTCCAGGGTACCTGGTGGTCACGTTTTCCCTAGTAAACGAGGCCTCATGTCTTTGTCATGGGCCTGAAACCGGAAACCCACGTCAGCCACACTGGCCTATATTTCATAGTCGGAAACACAGTAGCAGCGTAGAAAGGAAATAACAGTGTGTACACTTACTTGAGAGCGTACTTAGCCCTGGGCCTTTTCCTCTATTATCGACCGCATCTGCATTAGCAGAGAAAATGGTGTCTGGAGCTCTGGGAGCAGGGAGGAAGCATTGTCATAGTGGGCATCACCAGACCACACCAGCTATATTGTTCTTGTTTGGGCACGCTACCATGTGCTGCAGTATCCACACAAATACCCCTTGATGTCAATACATCAGTCTGATATACTGTATGCCTCTAGAAAAAAACAAGCATTTGCATTTATGTATCTGATATTTTGCCTGTTTACTTAAACACAATGTGAATTATAATTGTAAAATGTCTCTAAATCATGACAATGAACACATCACACAGGCTATATTTGTTTCTGAAAGCATTTTTCTACTGAACTCTAATTGCTTTTTGATTTCTTTTGAGAACATTAGTCTTTCATGTGGCTCTGTTTTCTGTTGTCGGATAAAACACGTTATTTCTGAAGTTAAACATTTAGACAAGAAAGAACTTATGAAATATGAATAATTAATATATCAAAAGAGTCGTGTGTTTTTTCTTTTAAGCCCTGTTTTTGTTTGATTCGTGATATTGCGTAACCTTTCCAGATGCATATACTGCACATATACAGCTTGATTAGCTGCAAACTAGCCCTATAAGCTACACTTCACTATAAAGCCGAGGAACTCCAGAATACAATGGGTTAACATAATAACATAACTAAGAGATGAAGTGAACCAGAACAAGATGTACTGTATGTCATCATCATGAAGTGAATGAGTAGCTACATGTAGTTGGTTTAGGGTCACAGAGCAGACATATCTAATATCAAGTTAGATCAGATACTGTATCAGTAGGAAGTGATTTGATCAGAGTCATCATCGTCCTGGGGATGTAAATCTACCAGACCACAATGTTAGACTGGGATTCTCTGTGACTTAAAAGCTAAAAGCATTGACCATCAAAAATCAATAAGACTAATAATTATAATAATGGTAATTTAACAGGGATGTCACAATACCAGAAATGTAGTAGTCGATACCAATACCAGAGAAGTCACGAGTCTCGATACCCAATTCCATACCACGGTAAAAAAACAAAAACAGAACCATAAATCCTATGTTCTTCAACATACACTCCTTTAATATCGTTAACATACTGGTTTTGCTAATTTATTATTAATCCTTGATGATCTGCCTCAAGTTTCTTGCCAAAATTAAATTTTATAAAGATTACATTTGAACACATCATGATAACAAATTTACCTTACCTACCAAATACTAATTGTTACTGAATAGAGCTTGAATGCATCATAATATAACTAAATGCAACCTCCATACGTTAGCTGTTGGCTCTGTTATTTAGCCAAGTAGGACCGTGCTGCCTCCTGCCAATTTCAACACAGATTTGTTGTTCACAATGTAACCTTATCAGGGACATTTTCTGTCGTCCCCGGGACGACGGTACTCTGTTAGTCTTGAGCCCTTATCCCCAGTACCTATGGTAACTGCGGTACTGTAGAAAAACAAGTACCGTCACGTTTTCAGAAATGTGGCATCGACTTGGTACTGAAGTATTTGTTCTCATGACATCCCTTTTAAAGTTATTAATATATAATGGGAAAAGGTATTTTCCTGTTTGCTAAACAGACACATGTAACTTACAGTACAGTTGGTGGACATACAAATACCTTAATGCGTTTCTCTGACAGTCTGGAATAGATTTACTATGGGAACGTTTTTCAGTTTGTTTAAGGCTAACAAGAGATAACTGAGCCTGATGAAATGCAGCTCAGGGCTGACGGGTGTTTCAGACTGACACTGTTGAAAGATGAGCTGAGCCTGACGAGCTGAGTCCTAAAATGGCCTCAGGTAGATAGAGAAACCTGGTAGGGAACAACATGGCCTTTTAATCTGGCACCGCTATCAGGCCAAACTGTACATTGGAAAGTAGGAATTAAACATAGCAAAATAGTATCTATTTTATCCAACAATGTAGTGTTTTGGTGTGTAATTTGTGTTACAGCCTCGCAGGGCCACCAGCAGGGCTATTCTGAAATGTTTTAATGTTGTTTTTTTCATGTGCATGATATTTAGTCTGTCAGATGCTCACATACAGTAACAAGTTTGTATTAGATTGTATTTTCTACTGATTTATTCAGTGTTTAAAAGCAATAACTGTTTGTGCAATCCTGTAGATTAATTTCTCTAATGTGGGCAAAGAGACTGTGATTAAGTTTAAATGGCGTTTTGCATTTTTTTTCAACGACACCAATATAATAAGCAGATGGCAACTGATATAACAGGATGTATGTATTTCAGTCCATGCTGCCACCTTCAGTGGGGGGAAATGTTTTCTCAGGATTCTGTGTTCATCTTCCAAAAACTGCCAAAACTGCCGGTTTCTTGTCCCATCTGCAGTTTAACGCTTTACTTTAGCACAGAGGCCTAAACACTACATGACTGTTTAGTAGAGAAACAGGAGGCGACCAAGGCTTTTCCAGTTCTATTAGCACAACATGACACCGACACAGCTCAGATACAGTTTCACGTGGGCGTCTCTCACCCTCCCTCTGACCAGTGTTCCTTGTCCTGTCTTTCAGCCATCAACAACCCCAAGCAGCTCAAAGACAACAAGAGCTTCAACTTTGATTACTCCTACTGGTCCCACACCTCGGTAACTCTTTCTGCACCCCCACAGCGCAAATGTTGTACAGACACCCCAACAAACACAAACATTTGCATCACTGCGGATTTCTTTATGTTGCATTTTAAGATTTAAGTCGCTGATTATTGATCTCTGTCCACAGCCAGAGGACATCAATTATGCCTCTCAGATGCAAGTGTACAAAGACATCGGAGTAGAAATGTTGCAGCACGCTTTCGAGGGATACAACGTCTGCATCTTTGCTTATGGTCAGACAGGCGCTGGCAAGTCCTACACCATGATGGGGAAGCAGGATGTCAAGGATCAACAAGGGATCATTCCCCTGGTACTGATTATTGTGATGACTCGACCAGTGCTGATAGTAAATCAAAGGAAAGATGAGTTTGATTGTCTCGGATGCAACAATTGTAGGAATAATGTTCTTATTTTTCTCCTTCCAGCTGTGTGAAGATCTTTTCACTAAGTTCAATGACAATGCAGACAACAGCAAGTCTTATTCTGTGGAGGTAAGCATGCAATGCCCTCTGCTTAGTTTATGTACAGAAATTATGAATCTCACACAAAGAGAAGAGATGTATGAGCTTATTTCCAGCTGCAGTCCCCAGGAATGTAGACACAACCACTACTAATGCAATGAATACAAATACAGGTAGACTGTATGTTCTTAACCTGCCACCTGTTACGAATGTTCAAGCTAATATTGTGAATCTGAACAGGTAAGCTACATGGAAATCTACTGTGAGCGTGTGCGGGATTTACTGAACCCCAAAAATAAAGGGAACCTGCGTGTTCGAGAGCATCCTCTGATGGGACCCTATGTGGAGGACCTGTCTAAGCTGGCGGTCACCTCCTACAATGACATCTCGGACCTGATGGACTCCGGCAACAAAGCCAGGTAATGGAGCTGTTTATTCATTCAGGCCCTTACTTTGCATACAGTGTATACCATTTTTGTTTTTTTGCCAGACAATCTTTTGCATAGTTAAACTAATTTTAGATTTGTTAAAGGGTCAGTGTGTAGGGATCTATTACCAGAAATGGAATTCATAACTATGTTTTCATTAGTGTATAATCACCTGAAACTAAGAATCATTGTGTTTTCGTTAGCTTCGTTAGCTGGAGTCCACCATGTTGCTTCGCCATGTTCTACAGTAGCCCAGAACAGACAAACTAAATACTGGCTCGAGTGAGAGCCTTTTACGTTTTTACGTTACCTGAAGGCCACCATAGTTCTCTGACATGCTTGTGAAACTGCAGTAATGTGAGCCACAGAGTGCCAAACCGTGGTACCGCCAGACGCCGTCTGACTTCCGTTGCTCCTAAAGTAGTGTTATTATGGTAAGGATGGCCTCTGAGCGAGGCGAACAGCATTACCACAGTTTTGTACTTGGCGTTTGGGGTTGGCGATATATTGATCTTGATGTATTGTGGCTTGTTCTGCGTGGGGTGTAGTAAGTGACTTTATCGCCAACGTTGTGTATAAATATTAATTGCCATTTTTTTAAGCTGACGGCATGAGACCCGTTTTGGTGTTTCGCTTCAGCCGCGGCTCTCCCTGTCACAGATTCCTCTCCTGGGCGAGTGTGTGTGAGCATGGATGTTCGTATGAGGCGTGTGTTTTTGTATCTGGAGGGAAGCAAGGAACAGAGAGAGAGCAAAAGAAGTGAAGCACCAACACAAGTTTATACGTGTTGAGGTTGGACACGGTGATGGAAGATGCCAGCCTTCACTTTGAAAAAGACGTTACCGCTTTTAATAATCGCCACGGTCTCTGAATATATAAGACATAGCATACTGGTTTTAAACTGCCCGTGGGAAGAATAAACATGTAAGAGTCTGTCCATTCTGGATAAAAAGCTCTGTTTTTGCAATCTACTTTTATCAGAATGCACAGATTTGATTGGCTGAGTCGCAACATGTGAGAGGATTTACAATGCATGCAGTTGGTCTGTGAGTTTCCTGGGCTGCTAAACCAGTCGCGTAAAGGCTAGAAAAGCTGCACCGGTTAAAATAGAAACGCTCAGTCAAAATTGAATAATTCTCAATAATTTATCTGTTATTCGTCCGATATATATCGTATATCGCGATATAGCCTGAAAATATCAAAATATTATTTATAATCCATATCGTCCATTCCTACTCGGCGGCTCACGTTACCGCAGTCTTGGAAAGGGAGGAGTGAGCGAAGGGGTACCCAGTTAGTTGCAATCTGCAACCACACCACTAGATGCCGCCAAATCCTACACACTGTCCCTTTAAGGCATGAATCAAATATCGCAAATACATAAAAGATATTTCTCATCAAGTGGAGGAGATGGAAGTTATAGCTGTGCTGACACTCAAAAAAATAAAGCTCTTTATAATGTTTAGTAAGGTTCAGTTGATTATTTATATATCCCATACCTATTTGCATTTTCAATTGTGTTTATTTATTATGTTTGTTGGACCTACAATAGAAAAAGCAAGACAAGTAATTTACTCTGTCATAGTTAAGAGACACATCCTCCTTGTTGGACAAATGTGGAGCAAATGCAAATGCTTGTTGCACAAACTGATAGAAATGTCTTCTCTGTGTCTACAGGACTGTGGCCGCCACCAACATGAATGAGACAAGCAGCCGTTCACACGCCGTCTTCAACATCATATTCACTCAGAAACGCCTCGACGCTGAGACTGATAACACTTCTGAGAAGGTCGAGTTTTATCCCATCCTGACTGAATTTGTTTAACATTGAGCTGCTGCCTCTGCTTGTCTATCAGCTGATTGATGACACCGATTTACATGTAAATCTTGTCCTAAATTGAAAATCAATGACTGCTTGAAGGTCGTACTGTAATTATAAGGTAACATGGTGAAGATGTTTTTTTAATGAGACCCCACTCTGGAATAAAGATGAATAGCTTTAGCTTTTTTGTAGGCAGCTAATGTGTTGTAGTTTATTTATTGGATGTTCTGTTGCAGGTCAGCAAAATCAGTTTGGTGGATCTGGCTGGCAGCGAGAGGGCAGATTCCACTGGAGCCAAAGGGACCAGGCTGAAGGTGACACGTTTCCCTCCAATGCATTTTAGATATTCAAACACAGAAACACAAATCCTTGCCTACATGGGAAACAATCACTATGACGAAATCCATATTAAAGCAGTTAATCCATGTAAATATCATTCTCTGCTTCCTGCTCCGTCACAGGAAGGAGCAAATATCAACAAATCTCTAACTACACTGGGGAAAGTCATCTCTGCTTTGGCAGAAGTGGTACGTATTACGGTATACCTGCATATTGTACATTGTAAGATAAAGCAGATGTTACGAAGGACAAACATGTTAATTTTACTGTCTACTTCATTTTAGGACTCTGGGTCGAATAAGGTAATTTATTGAATATATTAAATTATTAATTCATGTATTCATAACCCAAATGTCAATAAATACATTGATTTTGTGTTTTAATTTGATACACAGAATAAAAAGAAGAAGAAGGTGGAAAACCACATCCCCTACAGAGATTCAGTTTTGACCTGGCTACTGAGAGAAAATTTGGGTATAAACACAATATTTCTTTCCTCTTTCTGATCCATAAGTTCTCGACAAACTGAAACTGAAATGTTGGTCTTCATTGTGTCAGGGGGGAATTCTCGTACTGCGATGGTAGCTGCCCTGAGTCCAGCTGACATAAACTACGACGAGACCCTCAGCACACTCAGGTAGAGAACACATTTTCTGCTGCATCTTTTCCCTCCCACACAGCTGCTGAATGTGGCTCCGAGGGACTCTGATGCCAGTGAGACCAAAGTGTTGCGTAATACACGTTTCCCTCAGTGGCTTGCATCAGTTTCACACTTCAAATACCCTTCACGCCTTGCAGCTGCAGTGCCAGGCTGCAGAATAATGTGGACGTGTGCTGTCACGGGGATTGTGAAGGTGTGTGTGTCTCCTCCTTCATCTCAGTGATCCCTCCCCCTTATGCCCACAGGTACGCAGACCGCGCTAAACAGATTCGCTGTAACGCCGTGATCAACGAGGATCCCAACAACCGATTGGTGCGCGAGCTAAAGGAGGAGGTGTCTCGCCTGAGAGACCTCCTCTTCTCCCAGGGCCTGGGTGACATCATTGAGAGTAAGGGATCATTTATCAGGTTTATGTGACCATTAGTGTTATCTCTAAACGTTTTGTAATGGTTTCTGATCCTTTTGTCAGCGTGCACACTATTCTCAATGATACACTGTCTGTTTCACCTCAGCCCACACAGCTCCCCTCACAAGCACTGCACTGCTTTTATTCTCTCTGTGCTCACAAACATTGTGTGTGCTGATGTGTGTTCAGATAGAACACAAAGCAAATTAAGAGCCAGTGCAGAAAAATCAATGGGAAGACGTCAATGGAGATAAACAGATACTGATTCTCTTTAGACTGCCAATGGGACCAGAATTGGCAAAGTGCAGTTTACTCCCATGTTGTGGACCAGAAATAGTGTGGGCAGGGTTTAGAGCATTAGCTCAACATTTGCATATCATAGAAAGTCTGTGTTACAAACTGGAGGTGTGGAGTTTAAAATTGTGGGCCTTTACCAGGCGCATAGGGTCTAATGAAAAGATTCTATCTTTACGGAAGCCCTGAGAGGCAAGTGAGAAAAAACATCTGGTGATCCACTTTCTAAGTCTGATCTAAATTGCTTTTTTTCTCCAGGTGAAAAGGTTTATCCAGGATATTCTCAGTTTTTTTTAAAAAAATTCATCTGATAAACAGGTGGAGAAAAAAAGGTTTGCCAGGTGAAAAAAACAATAGTTTTGCCAGAGTATTTTTTTCTAAATTCCTTAATTTCTTTTTCATCTGTGAAAACAGGTTGGGCAAAAAGATTTAGCAGGTGATTTTTATTTTTTTTTGTCAGAATAATTTTTCTACCAGGTGAGTTTTAATTTACATAACTTACTAACAGACAAAATATCTACCTTGTGTTTAGAGTGCATGGAGAAATTATCTGGAAGAAAACATGAATGCTTTTAGTCCTTTTTCACAGAGGAAAAAAAAGTTAATGCTTTTTTAACTGCTTTTTTCCCAGCTGGGAAAAAATGAAGGAACCTTTATAAAGATTATCCTGGCAAAATGTTTTTTCTCACCTATTCTTAAGTCATGAACACAGGAGAGAAAACAATTTAGATCAGACAATTAGAAAATAGATCAACAGAATTTTTTTCTCACTTGCCTCTCAGAGCTTCTATAAATCTTCAACTTTGTCACAAAAATGTATTTTTCCCAGGAAACAATAAGTGAATGTCAAAATCCATGAACATTTTTATCTCAAGATGTTACGCTGTTTCTTTCTCTCTCTCTCTCTGTCACTCTTTATCTTCTCTTCTCCCAGCATATCGAGCGTCTGGTGCTGACATAGAGGGTTTGAAACGTATGTTTTCTGGCTATTGCTTTTGCTCTTGTGGCAGCTTAGCAACACCGATGCTTAATGTGACCGTAAATCGTAGCTTTTTTTCTGTGTTCTCTGCAGCATCACAATATCATAAAAAATTGATCATAATGTTTTATTCAAGTTGCACTGAAATACAAATGTTAATGCAATACAAACAGCACGCAGTCTAGGGCTGAGGGTGATTTTCAAGCTTTGTCATTTTGGCTCAAATCTTCAGGTCCTGATGGGCTAAATGTGCCATGTCATGGTGCTGTAGGGATCAGTGTATGGCTTTGTGGCTGTGGCATTGTTTGGACAGAGCTTAATTGTTCATGAAGCAACAAAGCAGAGCAATACAATAAGGAAGATTATGTACCATAATGAGACATCTATGATTTCCCCGATGTAGAAACTGTAGCTTCCCATTCCCCTGGCAGGGTCTGTCTGACTCTATCGCCCCCTGTTGGCAACCGTAGACGATGATGCAGCCTTCAGTCACAGTGACCGTATAATCACTTACATAATACTGAATCTTTGATGCAGTCATCTCATTTTATGCCATCAATTTTTACTGTATTTCTATAATACATGACTTCATTAACTTTACTGAGGAGGTGCTATTATGTGATCCATCTTGGCGGGCAACAGCCTGTCCAGATGGATGGGTGTGACACACTTTCCCATTCCCATTTATTGCTCTGTGTTGCCATAGCAGCCGCTGCAGGGTTGATAGTCCTTACTTTGTAGAATCTATCAGAAGGCCTCAGGCACTGAGCAGAAAACAGGGAACATGATGTGAAATCAGGTTTAATGAACAGAAATTATACAGATTTTGATTAAAAAGTAAATGTCCAATGAAGGCTGAGATTTCAAGGATATCCAAACAAACGTAGCACTGTGGCTGAGTCTCTGCCAGAGAAATGGATTTCTGCTTTCAGTAATTTGTTTGACATTTCTAAGTGTGGAGAAGTACAGTGAGCATTAGATGCATCTTGCTGTTTTTAGATAACAATCTTAATTGGGAGTTCTGGCTTCCACTGTTCTTGGCAGGAAATATGACCTTATTACAAATGAGTCATTATTTTTATATTTTATTTTCCGTACACGATGACTCATTTTGCTTTTGCTTGATTGGTTTTAATAGGATTATACTCGTACTAGTTTTTATATCTGAAATGACAGATGAACAATATGGCAATTTTATATTTTCTTGTTTTTGAATGTTCCTGCTTTTGACGCTCTGCTTGAAGTATTTGTATAATAGCTGCATTTTCTTTGGTCATGGCTGGATGGCCTCCTTGTTGCATCATTTAAGTTGTCCTTCTCTGCGCGTGGCTTTTTGCTGTTGCTGCCCTCGCTTGTATACCAGCAGTTGAAATTTCTCTCTGTGAGTTAGATTTGTTTCAAGCCACATATCTTCTTTCTTTTTCTTTTTCTTTTTCTATTCTCCCTTCTCTTCTGTCCCTTATCTGTTTGCATTTTTCTATTTTCTTTATTCCCTATTATCGATTACCCCCCAACCCACTTCCTGTACACACCTGGCGCCCCCTCCCACCCGCCGACAGACCTATCCGATCACAAGAACAATAACAATAAAGGCCAAGCTGTGAATCAAAGGGATGATCTCTCCACAGTGACCAATGCAATGACGGGGATGAGTCCCTCTCCGTCTCTCTCAGCCTTGTCCAGCCGTGCCGGATCCATCGCCAGTCTCCATGACCGCATCATGTTCAGCCCGGGCAGTGAAGAGGCCATCGAGAGGCTCAAGGTGAACATTTGATAATATACTGTACAGTTTGTCTTTAAACCCACACAGTGTAGTTGTACTGCAAGTATCATATTGGATATTCCCAAGGCTGTATATGTCAGATCATATGCAGATAAATCATCAGTGTCCTCACTAAGCATTTTACTCATTACCTTCTCAGTAGCTGAACTGCAATAGTCTATGTTTTTGCTATTGTCGACAAATCTCATGAAATGACCAAAACTAACAATGTATTAGTCAGTCACTCTATAGAGTGGTGCATGGATGACGTATTTTTGTAGGCCAACCAGGAAGTTAGCATCGCCCTGGTTCATTCAACAAAAAAACAATGGGATTTTCCCATTGGGTTTTGGATTATTGCAGAAAATAAGCTCTGTGGCAAACACACGTTTATGAAACTTACACCACTTTTATAATTTTTGAAGTGTAAATGCAATCGCCAGATGTAAAAAGCTAACAGTAGGCTATAAACGAACAACAAACAAACAAACGAGTATACACAACAAGGCTGTAAAGGAGGACGAGTCGGCGTGGTGACCTTTAGTAGTCTCATTTAACCACTCGTTAGCAACCGCCTGTTTTAAACAATATAAAAGCTTCAAAACTCACGAGTGGGATATTTACTGATGTATTTAATGTCGTAGAACAAATATCTTCAAAACATCTCTTCAGCTTGTGTTAACCAGAGACCTTATTTCAGGCTGCTAACTAAAAACATATTCAAAAAACCCATTGACTTTGAGACAAGGAAATCGGAAAAGCGAAAATGCTAACTCATTTCCTGGTTTTAGGACTCATTCCTGTACCACTCTACACCATCTGACTTCCCCTGACTGACCCATTTCTTCCCACTGAAGTCATAAATCCTTTGAGTATTTTGGGAGTATTTTATACCTGTATTAGAGAATGGATAGTAGAGGGATGGCATTAAGTGACAGGAGAAAGATCAAATACAGTGGCTCACTGCAGTTTTTAACAAACGTTACTCAAACAGGAGTAAATTGTGCATTTGTTGAGGACTATCTTCAGTCATGGATTCGGTGCTCTAGTGAGTATTAATGACGGCAGAACCATGCATGACACGAATAAACTACGGTGCCCTCGTTCATCTTAATTAAGGAGCAAGTCAACCACTGCAGCAGTGTGGTTCATTGATGTGTTTTTAATAGTCTTTGGACAACAATGGAGCTCTATGGCACAGGGGGAGAAGATATATCAGGCTTTAGCTACACATTGCTTGTTAGTGGGATCGATTCATTGTCTGTTTTGGTCTTTTCATGAGATTTGTTGACAAAAACAAAAATATAGAACACCAGACCTGTCCTTGAAATGAATGCCTTTAATTACCACTGTGTTCTGAAATGTCAGGAAACAGAGAAAATCATTGCTGAACTCAATGAGACTTGGGAAGAGAAACTTCGCCGAACGGAGGCCATTAGAATGGAAAGGTGAGATATACAATATTCCATTTTTATTAGTAAAATCCTTCTTGTTTTTCCTTTAGAAAATAGTCCTAACTAGGTTTAAGGAATAGCATGCATACCGTTTTCCTCTTGACCTTTATGAAAGAGGCATCTTGACATAATGAGAAATCCTGCAGCTGCCTGGTATACTGACTGACATTCATCCACAGAGAGGCCTTGTTGGCAGAAATGGGCGTAGCAATGCGAGAGGATGGTGGCACAGTTGGCGTGTTCTCTCCCAAGAAGGTAAGAAAAATATCTGCAAAACTCTCCTCTGTGATCTGATACTTACCGTTTAAATTATTCACCGAAATGCTTCTTTATGTACCCCAAAGCCCTCCGATAGTCCTAGAAAGCCCCAGCCTGTGTTTATCGACACAGTCGGGCTGTTTTCCCCCAACGAGGTTTGTAGCTGTGAAGTGTTTAAAGCTGCCTCCTTCTCTGAGTGCTCTGAGTCTCACTTCACCAGGAGCCTCGCCAAGGCAGATCAGTCGAGGGTTTTTCTTTTTCATCAAGTGTTATCTGAAATCTACTTCATTACTCACTTCAAACACTGAAGGCAGCAATGGGTGTAAACATGTGTGTGTGTGGGGGGGGGGGTGATAATGGCAGTGTCCTCATTTCAGTGATTTATGGCTGTTTGCCTGCAGCCCCATAACATCACACTGAGACTAACATCATGCTGTGAAGCTGCGGGGAGTGAATTTGACTGCATGGATTTAACTATTGCTGATTGTTTGATGTTTGTTACTGAGAGAGATTGCTTTGCAGCTCTCTGATGTGCAGTGTGTGCATATGTTATATTGTAAATAACATATGGATAATGAAAGATTTGTGTATATTACAAACCACATTTCTACAGTTAGTAAATTATTCCTTGTTCTGCATCAGACACCTCATCTGGTGAATCTCAACGAGGATCCTCTGATGTCTGAGTGCCTGCTGTACTACATTAAAGACGGGATCACCAGGTTAGACGTTGTCAGACGTTTTACAATCTAATATATAGAAGGATGGAGGGACGTTGTTCCTTTCCTAAAGTTCAGATATTATTTTAGTACTTAATGCATGTTAAGTTGACATATTAAATCAGTACCTTATTTGTTTGCTCTGACATCATATCGTCACGTTTTCTTTTTAGGGTAGGTCGTGTAGACGCCAGCAGTCGTCAGGATATCGTCCTCAGCGGCCACTTCATCAAGGATGAGCACTGCACCTTTACTAGTTCTACTGGTCCAACGGGAGAGAGTGAGTGACCTTTATCTCGCTCCTCAGGCTTGTAGTTGTGAATTTCAGAGTTTAATATTGACAGACAGGAAGTGAAGCCTCATATTGCTCTCTCTGTTCCTCACCAGCAGTTGTCCTTGAGCCCTGTGAAGGAGCTGAGACATATGTCAACGGAAAACTGGTGACAGAGGCCACTGTCCTCAAATCAGGTCAGTAAGCTCTCTGTGAATTTCACCTTTCCTTATGCATGGTACATAGTACAGTGTATATGTACACATTTTGACTTCTTATTAGGGATGGGTACTGAAACCCAGTACTAAATGAGCCACAGGGCAAATATTTTCAAGACCGTAGTATCGATAAGCTCCGACGTTAACGGTTCTGCTATCAGTTTTGGAGAAATTAAGAAAATTGATTTCCTATTTATTTAGGCTACATAAACGTTATCTTGCAACTTTGATTTCACAAACTCTGTTTCTAATTTTAATAAGATTAAAACAGTTGTCAATGATGCATTTTCCAATCCAGAGGACAGATCTTCCTCTCAACCTGTCGTTTGTGTGAGTCTCTCTCCCACACACACACATAAACCAGAGACCCTGCTCTTAGCGACAATGGTGGAGAGAACAAAACGGTCGAAAGTGTGGTCATATTTCAGTCGAGTCGATGCAGATAATGATCGTTGCTAAAAGTGCAACAAGTCTTTTGCTTGTAAGGGCGGAAACGAGCAATGTGTCAAAACATCTCGCGAAAGTGCATCAGATACAGGTGGAGAAATGCACAGACTAGCTCGTAGTTCATCCCTCGTTGCCTCATCCATCATCATCACTATATACAGTAGTTTATAATAGTGATTTGTTCAAAACATGGCCGTTTATTATACTATAAATAATTGTTTATTTGATTTATTTTACATTTTAATCATCACATTATAAGTGATTTGTTCAAAACAATGCTGTTGCAGTTACTACTCGAATGCTAATTTATATACAGTATATATGACAAAAATATACAGTATATATGACAATATAAAGCAATTTTAATTCTATTATTCTTTTGTTTATTTTTTTCTCTTAAAAAACAACATAAAGAACCGTTAAGACTTCCGTTAAAGTACCGGATCGATAAGCCGTATCAGTAAAAGTAATAGTACCGTTAAAATCTTAACGATACCCGTCCCTACTTCTTATTCCCGTAAAGGAAATCGCATCATCTTGGGGAAGAGCCATGTGTTCCGGTTCAACCACCCTGAGCAGGCCAGGGCTGAGAGGGAGAAGACCCCATGTGCAGAAACCCCCGCTGAGCCTGTGGACTGGGCCTTCGCCCAGAGAGAGCTGCTGGACAAACAGGGCATCGACATGAAACAGGAAATGGAACAGAGGTAATTTGGGGACATTCGACTTTACTTTTTCAAGAAAGGCTGTGTAGGTAGCAGATAGAGTCTCACCACCATATTTAGACAGGAACAACAGATGAGGAAGCTAGGAAGGAAAGAAGGGGCATATTACTGGTAACTGAAACCGTAATTGCTACATTTTACAAGCCTGCAGCACAGTGCACATCGACACTGGTGCGAAAACTAAAGTAGTGTTTCCTTTTAGGTGGTGCATCACCTCTCTCAAACCTGTTTTGTTCACTTGTGTTTCTGTCTTCAGGCTGCAGGAGTTGGAGGACCAATATCGCAAAGAAAGAGAGGAAGCCAACAACCTTCTGGAGAAGCAAAGACTGGTACAGTAATGAGCAGCTTTGTGTGCTGTTGACATTCATCATTAAAGCCACAGGACGCTAGATCTAACTATAATTGTGTTTTTTTGAGTATCTATAGGTATATTTTATTTTTTGCATGTATATACTTAAAGGGATAGTCTGGGTGTTTTGAAGTGGGGTTGTATGAGGTACTTATCCATAGTCAGTGTATTACCTACAGTAGATGAGACAGACAGGAGTTAACGCACTGAAGCAAAGCAATGTACTGCTGTGGACGGGGTCAGCAGCAAAATCAATTTTAGCCACCTAGAAGAAAGGCTCACCTAAAAAAATCGATATCAGTTTAAGTGTACGATGTTATTTAGAATATCTTCTCCACTTTACCTTGCAGTCGGACAGCCCTTTCTGATGGGGAACTGAAGCCGCTGTCTGTGCTCTCGCGAAAGCCACCAAACTCATACAGCATCTTAAATAAAAAATAAGCCACAATATATTTTTCCATGTTTTACATAAAACACATTATTATTTTTTAATGACCTTTGGTTCTCCATTTCAACGGTTATGTCAATCAACCGGACAGGTTACTCTCTGACATCTGTTGCTAGGTGGCTTGTGTTGACATGGATCTTCATTAATTAATTGTCTAGGATTATGAGAGCAAGCTGGAGGCTCTTCAGAAGCAGGTGGACCGTTACTATCCGGAAACCCTTGAAGAAGAGGAAGAGCCAGAAGAGGAAGGTAGTGTAAATGATTAGACACATACACATATCTATATGTTGGTGGTAAGCAAATCCTCACCAGATGATGGTGTTTTATCCTGTTTGCCTACAGTGCAATGGACAGAGAGGGAGAGAGAGCTGGCTGTGTGGAGCTTCCGTAAGTGGCGGTGCTACCAGTTCACCTCTCTCCGTGACCTGTTATGGGGGAATGCCATCTTCCTCAAGGAGGCCAATGCAATCAGTGTGGAGCTTAAGAAGAAGGTACAATATGTTGTCTTTTCAATTTATATCCACAGATTGATGTTATAATACAGCTCTCTGACCATCCCAATGCTTTTTGTGCTCCTGCAGGTCCAGTTCCAGTTTGTGCTGCTCACAGACACTCTCTACTCCCCCCTGCCTCAAGACCTGTTGCCCCCAGACGCGAGCAAGGACAGAGAGAAGCGACACTTCCCACGCACCATTGTGGCTGTGGAGGTCCAGGATCAGAAAAATGGAGCCACCCACTATTGGACATTAGGAAAACTAAGGTACATGAACATGCACCAAGTCTAACCCTAACCCTTACACAACAATGATTTTAAAAGTATGAGGCCAAAATATTGCTGATTATATTGTCATACAATATAATTATTGTAGGCTGCTGTTTTTTTTTAACTAGAAACATTCTCTTGAATAATTGTCTGCAAATATAAATGTCTACAAGCCTTTGATCAACAGTAGAAATCTTTATAAAATGTGTTTTTGAGGGATAAATTTCACACTTTATAATAACCATCATTAATAAATGGTAAACGATAGTCAATTCAACTTAAGTTAATAGTTATTTTACTGTTAATGAACAATGCTATGATAATTAATAATGTATACTAATTATTTATAATGCTATAATTTATTTTATCATAATTTTGCATAATGTGAATTAATTAGTTTATAAATTCTATATTGTATCATAGCTGACAGAAGACGTTGTGATTACATTAACAAACAATTTATTTAACAGTTTATTGTTGAACACATTATAGCATTTTATACACAATTTTAAGCATTTGTTAGTGATTACCAAATGATTTGTAAACCTTTAACAAATTGTTTGTAAAACATCTATAATCATTACATAGATGGATGGATCAGAAACCAATTATTAACCATTGACAAAGTATTAACTATCTATCTAAATAATGTTTATAGATGCTTCACAAAGTATTTATTAACCATTTAACAAGATATTATAATCATCAGTTGCAACGTTATAATAGCCGTCCAAATAATGCGTATAGGCAGTTTACGAACCAATTATTAACCATTAACAAAGTGCTACAAATATCTATCTGTAATGTTTATAGATGTTTTACAAACAACTTCTTAAAGGTTTACAAACTATCTGGTAATCATTAACAAATACTTAATGTAGTATATAAAATGTTACAATGTGTGCAACAATAAACTGTTAAAATAACATAAATTATAGCATTATTAATAATAAGTAAACATCATTAATTATTATTTCATTGTTTGTTAACAGTAGAATAACTTAACTAAAGTTTATTTAACTATCAATTTACCATTTGTTAATGACGGTTATTATAAAGTGTTACCAAAGTATAAATCAGTAATATTACAGTATTCACTGGAAGAACATTTCTTATTAACTCCATGCTGAGCTTCCTTTCAGTGCAATGACTTAATGTGGCATTTGTTGCTGCTTCTTGCAGGCAGAGGCTCGACCTCATGAGAGAGATGTATGATCGCGCCGCTGATGTGCCCAACAACACCGCTGAAGACGGTGAAAACGTGATGACAGGCGGCGACCCCTTTTATGACCGCTTCCCTTGGTTCCGTCTGGTTGGCAGGTAAATGCTGAACACCGTTGGCCCTATGCAGTATATGGACAGAACAGGAAGGCATTCATACTGAGCTCATACAAAGGTCAACAACAGAGAGCAAACAGAAGCCCAGTGTTTGTCATTCCATTCAGGATAATGGGAGGCTGTTGGCCACAACCACAACATATTGTGCATGTGGTCGACTGATGGACCATAATGACTGAGACACCAGCATGAAGTAGTCTGCAGCTAACTTCATTACGGTGTCATACTGAAGTCTGGTGTTCCCAGTCTGTGCTCTGAGTGCACCACTAGCATCCATTTCAATTTACTGGGCTTCATTTATCAAAAAACGTGATCACAAATTTGCACAAACAGCTTTTAAATACATTAATTGAGCATATTTTTATTCACAATAAACCTTTGCCATCGTCTCATAACTGATAAGTTTTAAAATCAGGACTGTCAATTTTTCAACTTTTAGATTCTATGTGCTTTATAAATGAATGAAGTCCTTTTTCTGGAACATTTGAGATCCACATTTCTTCAGTCCTCCTACTCAAAGCCTGCTGTTTCTTTCTCTCCCACGTTGGCACACAGCCTCCCAATCTCTTTGCCAACCTCTCTCTATGTCTTTCTTGCAGATGAGTCCTACACACAGTCACATGGCCCTGTTATATAATATTCAGCATCAAGCCTGTAATGTCATTCAGCTCCTGCAAGACAAGCAAAAATGATTAGGCAGTAATCTGAAAAATGTCCCCTTGAAATATGTTGTTTGTCAGCTCATTTAGATTTTTACGGAAGCTCTGAGAGGCAAGTCAGAAAAAGAAATTCTGGTGATCCATTTCCTGATCTAAATGATTTTCTCTCCTGTGTTTATGACTTCCCTCAGGGAGGCGCTACAGGCCACTGTTCACTAAGACTAAACGGTTTACAAACAAACAAACAAACCCTCCTCACATACCACTGACATACCACTGACATGCATTACCAGGATTGTCTGCTGTTGTCCATTTATGTATTTTTCTACAGAGAATAACATACTGAACAAATTCCGGCCTTGGTCGTGTGACTAAAACACACTCTAATCTAATTTTAAGAACAGGTTTTGCCAGGATTATCTTTCTAAGTTACTTATTTTTCTCATCTGTGATAATGGGTGAAAAAAAATGTCAGGATCATTTTTCTAAGTGTTTGTTGTTGTAATACTCATTTTGGCCACAAGAGGCTGAAGTGCACCACTACCTTCATGCACTCTAAACATAAGCTACATATATTGTGTGTAGAAATTTATGTAAATTAAAACTCATTTGGAAGAAAACAACATGCTTTTAGTCCTATTTAGAACATGGGGTAGTGGTGCACTTCAGCCTCTTGTGGCTGAAATGAGTATTACAACAACAAAGATTATAAATATATACAGAAAAACAAGTTTTCACCTGCCAAAACTTTTCTTTTTCACCTGTTTTACAGATTACTTTTTTTAAGAAACTTAGAAAGATTATACTGGCAAAAACGTTCTTCTCCTGGTCTTCAGTCATAAACACAGGAGAGAAAACCATTTAGATCAGACATCACCAGATTTTTTTACCTGATTTTTCTTTTTCCAACTTGCCTCTCAGGGCTTCCGTAGATTTTCTATTTCTATTTCTATTTCTATTTCTATTTCTATTCAATAAGTGAGTTATACTGGCATATCTGGCCAAAAGCACCACATCTAATGAATTTCAGTTCCCCAGACAAATTCTATATTAGCAATCAACTGAAGTTGGATGTAGCAGTTTTATTTGGAGTGTGTATTTGTACTACCAATACACTGTAAGCTTACCAGTACAAACATAACTTCAGTATACTTGATGATGGAGGGCTTCTGATTTTACTATAGGCTTAAAACAAGCAGATGATGCTGTTGATCAGCTGTGGGTCTTTTATAAATCAGTTTTCAACTCTAGAAGCCTAGATATATTGGATAGTTTAAAGTAAATATTTACGAGAGACAAGAAAACAGATACAGAACAATTTGAATGAAATAAATAAAAATAAAATGATAAAATAAAACCTCAAAAACAAAATGAAGAAGTGACATTAAGAAGCTATACACACAATACCTTTCATACACAAGATTATGAAAGAAATCCAGTTGTCAACTCTGGCAGCCATGATGAACAGTATGAATAATAAAAACTTTAAAGTGTATGCACTGTTATATATAATATTTATGTAGTATACAATACATACAGCAGATACAGCAGCAGTTATAGATAAATGAAAAAAAGAAGTAAATGATGACAACCCCACACCACCTACCAAGAGAGAGCTGGTGATCTCTAAGGGGTTAAACACATAATATAAAATCACCAAACCTTTGCCTAACCATATCTGGCTCCGTTGAGATCTGGAAGTTCTCTGTGGAAGTTAATCTTTTATCTATGGAGTGTCAATCATCATCTTTATGGTCTGGCACATTTAAATACTGTATATGCACTCTTGGCAAAGGCGGTTAAATACTTCTAACTACCTTTGTAGCTTGTCTCGCACTCTCCCATGTGTTCTCTGTGTCTCCACTGTGTGTACTGAAACAGACAGTGAAAGCGTCCAGTCAATATGGTGCTCTACCGCCCCTCTTGTTTGAACAAGTGTGTGCTCTCTATCTAACTGTTCTAACCTAGTTCCCATGTCTCTGGCTGCACCAGAAACCCCATTTTCAAGACGTGCATGAGCGAGCGCATGAGTGACCCTACCCCATCCCCGACCCTCTCCAACTCTGAAATTACTGAGCTGGCCGACCCGCAGCGGGAGGGTCGAGGGGAGGAGGAGGAGTTGGAGGAGTTTGATGACCTGGACGATGATATCTTTTTGGACGACCCGAGCTCGGAGCTCGGGGGAGTGGATGATGATGATGATGATGATGATGATGAGGGAGAGCTCTGCCGAGGCTCCGGCGAAGGCCTGGATCCCTTTTACGACCGCTCACCATTATTCAGTGTAGTGGGAAGGTTGGTGAGGTTTCGGGAGCATGCTGGTGGAGGAAACTAGCTCTTTCACGCTGAGACACGGGGTCTGTTTCCCTCGACAGACATCACTGAACACGCAGTACACAATGCAGATACAATACAAGAGTGTCTTTTTGGTTTGCAGACAGACATTTTCCATTGTACAGTCTAGTTAGGACACATAAGCTATAGTTGTGATATCACCATGGAGTTGGGGCATTTCAGTTGGATAGCTTCAGAAAACCAGTGTGGGAATTGAATTCATTTCATCTTCTTAAACACTTCCTGCTTGCTTAAGGCACCGAGTCAAACTAGCCACTTTAGTTTCTAATCCCCGTGTCAGTTGTCACTGTCACTGTGTCTCATGTTTGAGACGCAAATGTTCTCAAACAAAACCACAACACAGATTTTTTTCACGAACATGATACTGAGTGGACACCGGAGTAGACATTTCTGGGCTTCAAGGTTTATCCTTGTCTTTCTATTTTTAATCTCATCAAATTTGACTGTTGCTTGATTTTCTTTTTTTTTCTTTTTTTTTTGCAAATAGTTTTTTCACACTAACGTTGGCTAAATGCTTCTCCCGCATATTACTAGGGCTGCACAATTTTGAAAAAATATCTAATTGTGATTATTTTGTCTGATATAGCAATTGCGATTTGATTTGCGATTTCAGAGGGTATGATAATTATTACATCATTATTCTCATAATCACTGAAAAACATTAAAATGACTATAGTGTGATTTCTGCTGGGATCTGTACCAAACAAAGATGTTTTCTAAAGCCTGTAAAATATGATGTGTAGGCCAGGACATCTCTGCAGCACCACAATATTTGTAAATTGCAGTGGGACATATTGCGATTTCGATAACATTTCTATTAATTGTGCAGCCCTACCTATTATAATTTCTAAAACAAGTCCTTTAAGTCAGCCCAGGTTGGGTCAGTTCATACCACTTGTTTCCATGGAAATTCAAGCAAGGTTGATACTCAACGGCTGCTTGAGGTGTGTGTCTCACTTACTGTGTAGTGTGGCTAAAAGCAAACTAGTGGCTTTTACAGAAAACCGTTCACCAGCCAAAGCACTGACATGTCTCATGGAGTATATTCAGGTCTGATTTGCATAACACAGGAACCCACAGCGAAATGTTCTCACCACGCTGTGAAACCTGGATAAGCATGAAAGAGTCTGGAAATGATTCATATGAAAAGTGGTGTTCAAGGAAGACTCAAAATCTCAAGATGAAAGAGCTGGTTTCTACTGCAGCTGTCTCTTTTAGGCATGCCAGAGCACAAGTCTTTTCATTTTGACCTTTTTTGTCAATTTTTTACTTGAATACGTCTGATGATGAACTAGTGCCCCTCTTTTGCACAAATTAGCACTTCGACCCAGGAGGTGCACTTTGATTTCTGATGTCATTCGTTGTTTTTTTGTTTTTTTTTGGTGTAGCACACAATAATATCAAGCTGTTGGCAGTTTTTTTATTCAAGCTGCGCCTTGTCCCGTATGATGATTTCTGTTCCATTTGCTTTTGATTCCTTTCAGTCGAGACGTTGAAAGCATTTTTGTTCACCCTTTTTTGTCCTGAGCATGCCTTCTTTGCACCTCACCAATCTTGTCATTAGCTTCTCCCTTTTTACACTCACCACCCTTAAATGTCTACCCCTATTGGCTCATGGGAAATGTGGTCCTTGACCGCAAGATCAAGATTGAGAAACCAAGAAATAGGAACATTTCTAGTGCAGTTGTTCCCACATTTATATTATCAAAAGTTAGCCTTTGTCACTACCCCTGAAACATTTTCAAATCTAATTCAAATACAAAGTGCCTCAAGTGCTCATTTTGGCTCTGTACTTTTGATATGTAGTGTAGCGTTTTCATATGGAGGCACGTTCATGATATATATTATCATTAAGCAACGCAAAAAACATTATTCCAGGAATGGAATTGATTGCTAATCAGGAAATCATCTGCTGTCCAGCTTTGTAATGAGCTGGTTTCCAGTATTTTGCACTCATTTAAAGAACTCAAAGTTGACCCTTACACACATGCTCCTTAGCCTCACCAAGCTTTCATCAGTGCAATACAAAAGTTAAGGACTACTGCATGTGTCCCCTACTTGTCTTGATTATGTCATTATTTTTAGATGGTGAGGAAAAGCCCCCGCAAAGCGATAGTAAAGGGCAGCCATGGCCATCGCAAGAGCAGTCCCAGCTTCTGTTTGGTTGCTTTGCAGCTCTGTGTTCTGTTGTCCAGTCCAGCGAAATGTTGTGTGAGCCTTTTCCTTAGCTCGGTTGTTTTTAATCTTTTATCATGTCTCTCTCTCTTTCTGCTTCCTATCCAGGGCTTTTGTCTATCTGAGTAACCTGCTGTACCCGGTTCCTCTGGTCCACCGCGTGGCCATCGTCAGCGAGAAGGGCGAAGTGAAGGGCTTCCTCCGAGTGGCGGTGCAGGCCATATCAGGTAAGGCTCGGATCCTCAGCCTCGCCCTTGTTGAGACGAAGTGCGAAGCGATTGAAAGGACAGGGTGTATGTGACTTCTTGAGGGAGTGAAGTGAAGGTGCTTTGTGTTTCCCTCCAGCTGACGAGGAAGCTCCCGACTACGGCTCAGGAGTGAGGCAGTCAGGCACGGCCAAAATCTCATTTGAGGATCAGCAATATGAAAAGGTAGAGAAAAATCACTATACGTAAGGTAGATCATACAGGATTCACCTGTGATATATACCAACCTGCTAACCAGTCTGATTTGCACCTTGCTTTTGCAGTTCCAGTCCGAGACCTGCTCTGTAGGACTGTCCCGTTCAGGGATCTCTCAGGAGGAACTTCGTATCGTGGAGGGGGAGGGGCAGAATGCAGAACTTGTACCCTCAGCAGATGAGGTCAACAATAATACATGTGCGGGTAATCATATTTTGAGTGAATGGATACATGTTTTATGTGTTTGAGACATTGGGCAACCTCCGAGTCTGAAAAGTGAAGACAATGTGAAAGTGCCCTAAACTTGCATTTTTTTCTCATAGCCAGCAGGGGGCGACTCCTGATTGCAAAAAGACGTCAGATTGTATAAGAGTCTCTGAGAAAATGAGCTTACTTCTCACCTGATTTATTACCTCAGTAACATTGTAAACATGAGTTTATGGTCTCAATCTGTAGTTTCAAGTCTTCTTCAATACAGCATTATGTTCATTTAGTAAATTATGCTCCCATTTAGAGTACAAAGCAAGGGATGCTATAGGGATTGGCTATCTTGTGATTGACAGGCGTTATCCGGTCTGGGAGTTGTCCTCGTTTTTCGTCTTAGAACTTTAACCCTTTCACAGTGTGTTTTCAGTTCATGAAAGTTAATTGTAAATGGTAAATGGACTTGCAGTTATATAGTGCTTTTCTATTCTTCCGACCACTCAAAGAGCTTTACACTACATGTCAGCATTCACCCATTCACACCCATTCATACACAGATGGCAGAGGCTGACATACAACGTGCCACCTTGCCCATCAGGATTTAATCTAAATACTCATTCACACACCGATGGCACAGCCTTCGGGAGCAATTTGGGGTTAAGTATCTTGCTTAGGTCACTTCGACATGTGATCAGAAGAGTCGGGGGTCAAACCACTGACCTTTTGATTGGTGGACGACCTGCTCTATCTCTGAGCCACAGCCACCCCACATTACAGATCAGCAGTTCACAAACCAATGGGTGACGTCATGGTGACTGCGTCCACTTCTTATATACAGTCTATCGTTTGAAAGGATGTGTGTAGTGTCCCACTCGGCCAAACAGTGGCCTAAATCTGGAACACTTAGCTGCTAGACTTATGCCAGACCGATGCTTTCTGCCTAAAAGACTCGTGATGGAATTAGCTCTGAGGGTCAAAACAGGGAGCAGGTGATACTTGGCCCAAATTAGCCAAAGTCAGTGCCCCAAATCCCAGCCAAACCTCATCCATCCATGGTTTACGCTGCCAGAAAACTACTGACAATCAGCTGGACTAGGCCATCAACCTGGAATGCCAACTTTAACCTGCGTCTGATTTTTATTTTGCGTTTCCTCACAGCTGATGCAGATGAGCTGGAGAGTCCGTTGAAGAGTCCGGACGGCTCGCTTGACACAACTCTGGAGCATCTGAGGATTGGTAATGTTTTTACCTTCAGGGTGACTGTCCTGCAGGCCTCCAGCATCTCTGCAGAATATGCCGACATCTTCTGCCAGTTCAAGTAAGCAGTTCATCAAAAATGTTTCTATTGTACATTTTTCTAATGATTGTCAATATTTATCATTATCGAAGATGGAACCTGCCAAAATCAAAAATAAATAAATAAATCAACAAATACATAAATGACTCGATAAATAAATAAATATGTCATTAAATGTAGCAAAAATAATATTAAAAACAAATGTAGCTCTTAATTAATTGATAAAATGTGACATAAACAGCTAGCTGGCTAGCATATAGTCAGTCTATGCACTATGACCCATATGCTCTGACCCCATGACACACGTTGAGTGACAGCCACCTCATTTGCATAATGAGGCAGAAATGCATAAAGAAATTTAAAAAGAAATGTGTAAAGAAAAGAATACATAAATAAATAAATTTGGGGAAATAAATAAGGGGTGAAATGCAAAGGGGGAAATTTTGCCGAAATAAATGCATAAAGACAGAAATAAATACAAACATTTAAAAGTAAACATAAAATATATATATTTTTTTAAATTTGCAAAAATAAATAAATAAATAAAAAAGCTAAAATAAATAAATGAAAAATAAATACAAAAATAAATAAATTTAAAACTTAATAAGAATAAATACACAAATAAATAAAACAGAAAAATTTAACAGAAGAGTAAATAAATGACTATCATAATTAATACAAAGATAAATAATTAAAGAAGCAAGTTAAAACAGAAATATCAATTTATTTCACATTTTATCAATTAATTAATGGCTACAATTATTTTTTATATTTTTGCTACATTTAATGACATTCATTTATTTATCGAGTCATTTATTTATTTATTATTTACAGTTTTGCATGTAAATAATGCACTTTGGATTGATTTCAGTTTCATCCACCGCCATGATGAGGCCTTCTCCACTGAACCCCTGAAAAACACAGGCCGTGGCCCGCCTCTTGGCTTCTACCATGTGCAGAATGTAAGAAGTATCAGCCAGATCCTCTTCAAAGATGAGTTGTTGTGGCAGGTTTGAATAGGTGTTTTAACATCACGGTGTTGATTTTCCAGATTGCTGTTGAAGTGACTAAATCCTTTGTTGACTACATCAAGACTCAGCCAATTGTGTTTGAAGTGTTTGGACACTACCAGAAACAGCCTTTTCTTCCACTCTGTAAAGACGTCATCAGGTACCAGGCTATGAACGATAGATCTGATTTACTGCACAGACAGAGATACAATGTACATGATTGTGTTTTCATTAAAATGACACATGATTGTTATTTCTACTACTAGTCCGCTACGTCCCTGCAGAAGACAGTTCCCACGAGTGATGCCTCTGTCCAAACCAGGTAAATAAACTCCTTGCGGAATACTTTGCTTGAATTCCACCATTTATTTATGTTGTATTGTCTTTGTACTGGTCTGTCTGCAAGTCATGTCATCTTAGCTTCATGTTGTTGGGTGTGAGCAGTTGACTCTGACGCCTCGCCGGAGCGGGAGAAATCGCTGGACCTGATCCGATACCTGGTCCCGGATGTGTTCAATGGGGCGCTGGTGGACTCGTTGTCAGGCCACGCTCTGTCTGCCGCTGGCTTGGCTGCTTCCTTCTTACTGGAAGGAAACGAGCTAGCTCAGCTGACAGCTCCGCCCACGTCTATCTGTTCAGTTATTAAAGCTCAGAAGCCGGGTTGGTTATTGATGTCGGATCCAAGAGAATCCTGTCACTGAAAGCCTTTTTATATCAAGTGTTTGTCTTAACCCACGTACTCCAAAGCCAAGCAGCTGTTACGCAACATTACAGTTACTGACTACTACTTCAAAGAACACAATGTGTTACTTTTATGTGGAGTCAAGCTGCTGTGAAAAGCATCAATTTTGCTGAAGTATTGCTCAAGCGTAACACTGAAGTCTTTCCAGCTATTAGGTCGATGTTCTGTAACTGACACTGTGGCATGTAGAGAGGGAGATAGTGTCCCAAAAAATTAACCAATAATAAGCATGTTTTATAGATTGTATTACAGTTACTACTGGTCACTGAGTAGTAGAAGCTGTAATAGTTTTCAAAATGAAACTATTTGATATAAAAAGGTTGTTTTCTTGTGTCGGGATTCTGTTGGATTGGCTCTCTGGTGTTCTGTGTGTTTACTGTCGACCTGCGTGGTGGATTCTCCTTACAGTTCCCTCTTGTTGAACTGGGTCACAGTGCCTTTCTGCTACAGTAGTCAGTCATGAATACTACTTTCTCAGATCGGAATGCAAAATATACTGTACATTATACTGTGTATGTATTTATACACAGATAAGATAAGATAAGAGTTTATTGATCTCCAGAGGGGAGATTGACATGTTACAACTGTACAAAACAACAGTCCAAAACAGCTGAAGAACTATTTGAAATATTAAATATAACAAATTGTGCAAATATATATGTGCAGAACACATTCTATAAAATACTACATACGATATTTTTAATAATACTACATATTATGTTTGCTTGGGCTTGGGCCAAACTGTTGGTGAATCTTTTTTTCGTGCAACTCTTAACTCCTTTTGGAGAACTACCTTAAATTGGAGGAATGCAGTTAACTCATAGTCCGACTGGATATGATTAAAACATTTTTTTTTATAAAACTGTCACTATATCCTGACAGTAGTGCATGAGACGATAATCTGTGAAAAAAAATCATGTTCATCTGCCTGAGAAAGTTTGCTCTGGCCAGCTTTAATCATTTCTACAAAACATTGACAAATCAACAACACGATACTGGTCAAGGAGTTTGTGCATATGCTTTTCCTCATGCACAGGATGCATTTATTACTACAAAGGGCTGTCCAGTAAAGGTTTACAAATACATGTGTACAATCTGAAACAACATAAGTTCAGTAAATTTAGTGGTATTCTCCTTTAAGAGAGGACTGCAGAGTTGCCTATAAATCCGCTGAAGGAAAGGAGCTCCTTCTACTCTCTTTCCCTGCATCACTGATTTCCTTTCTTCTTCCCTTTCTCTTTCCTCTGTAGGTTTAGAGCAGCTCCCTGCTTTTAGCCACTAGTCTACTCTCAGCCTGTCCTCCTGTCTTACACTCTCTTTCTCCTTTTTCGACACAGTACCTGCCACCAAGCTGACAGCTATGACCCGCCCGCAGGCAGGACCCTGTCACTGCAAATATGATCTCATGGTGTTCTTTGAGATCTGCGAGCTGGAGGCCACCGGAGAGTGAGTATCCTGGGTCACCCCTCGCCAAACATCCAGTTTGGAATGATTTGGCAGAGCTTTCTATGAAATATTTATTTCATTATTATTGTTAAGGAATAGTTATAATGATCCTGAAAAACTTTGGACTAAATGTCTCCAGTACCGTTGATCCCTTGGACATGACCAAATCACTGACGCTTGTTTTCATCTGTGTCCTCCCAGATACATCCCTGCAGTGGTGGACCACAGAGGAGGGATGCCTTGTCACGGCACATTCCTACTGCACCAGGTATGTCAGTCACACTGTGAGCAAATATAATATTTGGAATATTTAAATTGAACTGAACATAACCACACCTCTTTTTCTTTCTGTCTTTGCTGCCTGTCTTTTCTTGACAACCGCAGGGCCTCCAGAGGAGAGTCGCTGTTACCATCGTACATGAATCAGGAGGTGACATGGAATGGAAGGACATCCGTGAGCTTGTTGTGGGTAAGTTCAGGCTTTCTTACCCTGAAAACCAAACCTCGCACCAACAGTGGTTACGCCTTGTGTATGAGCTGTTCTAACTGAGGCACCTGTGCCTTCCTAGGTCGTCTCCGCAACACCCCTGAAGCTGACGAGACCATCATTGACCCCAATATTCTCTCTCTCAACATCTTATCCGCTGGGTACGTCAGGCCCATGCAAGATGACCGGTACGTAATGGTGCAGACATTTCAAACAGTCACATCTTTGCAAATGGAATATAACACTGGGCCAGCCCATCTTTTGTAGGCTTTATTACATTTTCAATATATATGGTCGCTGGGAATTCAATATTAGTGGCCATGTTTAAGGTTGTGGCAGCTTGGCTGAATTTGGAAACCACTCTATGGGTCTGACTTTTATATCAACAGCAGTGTTATCTGAGGACCTCACTTTTATTACTGTTGTGGCAGCTGCTACACTGGAACACGGCACACAGGCAAATGCATGCAGCATGGCAGAAGAGGCACTATATTGAATGTTATAACAACTTCTTTTGTTATCTTTTATTATTGTGTCTGGCTGCATGAGTTTAGCTCCCTCTCTCTGACTGCAGGAGGCCACTCATGAAACATAGAGAGTGACCATGAGCAAAGTGAATCAAGGAGTTATTTAAGAGTAGTTTTTGAAACCTAAGTCTGCCACATCAGCAGTTATGAATTCACTCGTCCATGCTGGCCGTGCGACCCTCCTTGGTGTTAATCTGTGCTTTTTGTTCGTTTGATTGTCATTATTGCACCTACATGTTGCATTTCACCTCGTTTATCACCTCACCTCTAACCCATCTCACCTCTCAGCCACGATCAGAGCTACTAACCCCAACGCTGACCTGCTTATAGACTACAAGAGCCTCACATTTTAACCAAGCACCTTCAATTCACTGTATCTCAGGCCTTCATTAATTAATACAGTAGCATACCAATATGAAATTCAGATGCTTGTCTTTCTAACTCCAGCAGCATGTTTCACTGTGTAGTGTAAATTTACTAACAAACCTTAAACTATCTGTATTTGGACTCAATATGATGCCATCCATTGGACATACAACATACCATCATCACTTTATTGAATTCCTTGATTAACTCTTGACATTTCACAGACTGGAGATAACAATGAAACAAGTGTCTGTCATGCATTGACCTAATGTAATGTCTAATTTGAAGCCGTGTCATTGCTAATGTCATACTGAAATGAACACAGAATGTTTTACTAACATCATAAAATCCACCAAAGGACAAAAGAAATTAGGTAGCTTCTTGTGACTGTGACATCTTATAGCAAAAAATATGAACTGTATGATTAGAAGTGTGTAATATGGTGTATAATAGTGTTATTTGTTGTTCTGCAGCTAGCCAATAGAGGGCAGTATGGTTTCTTTTAAGAAAAGCATCCCCATAATAGAACTTGTGTCATATGTTATATTGATAACATGTTTATTCAAGAAATACAGTAATTACTGGCATAAAAAGCCACTATTGAACCTTCACTGGTTTGTCTTTTAACATCCAAAATCACTTACCATCAACATCACCACTGTGTGGTGGCACGATAACTCTTAGGTGGTTGCATGTATCATACTATATATGTATTATATGGACAAATATCAGTGTAGATTTTATATTAATGTCCTTTAGTCAAAATGATTACATTATCCAAGTTCAGTTTATGAAAGCTGTAAATTATTTTTGCCATTTAACTTATATGATTTTTGTGACATTCTGCTTTTGGCTCATTGCTTAATCCCTCCAAAAAGCCTAACAACACCAGCAACACAACCACCACCACCCAGACCTGAGTTTACTGTACCTAAAGCAACCAAACGCTCCATGCAACACTGTCCAGCGGCCCTGCTCGACCAGCCTTTCTTTCACCGTGGTGCTGCACCCTTATGGGCCTTTCACACAGAACGCAGCGACGGCACTACTGCGCTCTGAAACCCATTATTTCCGATGGCTTGCGCAGCGCACAGCTTTTCTCTGCTCGTGGTGCGCTGTGCCCAAAGTTCAACCAGTCTGAACTTTGGGTTCAGCGCACTGAACCAAGCAGCGAGCGCAGCACAATTCTATGTGAAAGACCCTTAAGGGTTTTCAGCCCCTAATGTTTGATCAGTTATGGTCTCAATGGCCAAGAATTGTCTGTAAAGGGCTCAGCACCGGGTCAGGCTGCGGTCTAGTGTGGTCTCTGTTCAGTTTACCAGAAACTAACATCAAGGTATATATGGATGCTAACATTTTTCTCCCTCCAGTCCACTAACGGAATGTTGTTTTTTGCTTTTGCAGACAGTTTCTTGATTCGGACATGCCTAGGTATATTATTTTGCCTCTCTTCTCATGCTCTCTTAAGTTACACACACACACACCTCATCTTTCTAACTTCCTGAACATCCTCATTCCTACTCAGCCTCCAGTGATTTCGTTACCCTCTCTCTTCCTCTGCCATTACTGTCAGCAACTCATCTGTGCCTCTTTGTTTTCTCCCTCTCATCATGAGAAGTGAGGGGATGTGGTTCTGCATGTTCTCTTGCTGCGCTGGGTGTGTGTGTTTGAGTTGTTATCAGGCTGCGGTTTATGACGGACAGGGTCTGCATGGCTCGCTTTGCTTCACGTGGACTGTCCTTGGCTGTGTCTCTGCTGGGGGTGTCGTGGGGCCAGTATCACACTCTCTGTTTCCACTTCAGCTGTTGCTGCAGGAACTATCTGACGAGGCTGATTTTAGAAAGTGAACAGTCAATATTTGGTCACTCTTGCATTTGTCTTTTGGATAGAAACAGGGAATTTTAAAATGTTGCAGATATTTTTTAAAAATATATTTTTACTCTGTCCTTCTCCTTAATTGATTACAGATGTTGTGTTGTCCCCAGATTAAATTTGAAAATCAGCAAAGTCACATCCAACATGATTGTGCTGTGGATTATGCTCCCTCTGATTTAAAGTGGTTGTACTGGAAACAAGACTCGGTCAAAACTGAGTATATGGCTGCACCGCGTATTGTCAGTCTGTGAATTTGTGGCTTCACAAATAGTCAGTTGTCATGTCTATAATGTTAATCCAATGGTACATGTCCACCAGGGCCGGGTGAGGACACTAGGGGACGCGCTGCTTGCTCCACTCAACTAGATTCAAGCCGTGACGTAACTTCTCGTGGAATGCACCTGATTGGTCCCTGGTTTTCTGCTTGCCGTTTCAAACAGGAAACAAGATCTTAAACATTCTGTTATGCCGTCTAAACAATCCACCAAAATCTACTTCTGGAACCATTTTAAGCGAGAAATAGTCAATGTCACTGCTGAATCTCATTTCATTTTAAAACTCGATCACCTAGTTTCACAGCTTGGTCTAGGTTTCGTGAACTGGACGCATCGTGTAAAGTTGCGATTTTTCAACTTTATGCAAATACAGACCCTTTCCAACTCAGCAGTCTCCCATCATACACTAGGCAACTGCTTCTCCTGCTTTCCATAGGAAATGAATGGAAAGCGTTGCAACGCCCCCCATCAACGGATCTGGTGGAAATGCGCCGATAGAGGAGCACTCGCGCCGGTGACTGTAACCGCTGACATGCCCCCCCCATAAAACGTAAACAAAGGACTGTTCCCGCCTTTTCATTTTGAAAGAGCAAACGTGTAACTTCATCACTCGTGATACACGTCCACAGTGGCGTTTTTTAACGTGAGTGATCGCCTCACTTCCCAGCATTGGACACTTGATGGGCTGCCACTAGACCCCTGATTGGACGAACGCTTTCCCTCTTGGGCTGCTGCTCCCAGCTTTCAAACTGGAACCAACATGGCGGCTCGTTTGGAAATTTTCTTCTCTTATATCATGAAAGTATTTCACCAAAATGTGTTTCTGAAAATATGTTGTGCTAGAAATGAGCCATGCAGTTGCTAAATCTGTCTTTATTTTGGATCAACGGCGGTTAGTTTAAATGTTTCTCGTGAATTTCCAGAGGAGGCGAGTGGAGAGGGTGGTAGTGATCCAATATTACAGCACAGTTCATTTGAAACATCAAAAGCAAAGAGATGCATCCTGTCCAGCAGCAAGAATATTCAGAAAATGCTGCTCATTGCTAGTCAATGCTGCTCATTTTCTCCACTCTGTTTATTATTTTCATATTGTTGACCTTTGCAGTGCAGCAATATTTTGAATCCATGGATATGATTTTGTTAGTTACGTCTAATGCCAAGAGAGAGAGAGAGATTACTTCCCATCACAGCTACAGAATATTATTATTATATAATATATAACAGGAACACTAGTCATCCACTATTACTCAAGTGCCGCAATATGGATCACATCATTTACTGTACCCACTCTGGCACGCTATTAAAATTCAGCCATTAAAAAGTAATCCAGTGAACCATTACCTCACCAGTAGCACTTTGCTCAAAATTGCTGCAATGTTGTGAATAGTTTGAAATCTCGTACCTCAGCGGAACTCTGCCAAACACCAGAAACAAACGGCTCCTCACATGTTTCGCCAGCAGCATGACTTCAATCCTGGCTCCCGCGTTTTTAGGAGGTAGTAAAACACAGAAAAGCACATGTTGGTGTAGCGCAAAAAGGAAATTGCTTCCTTGTAGTGTAAGAGAACACTTTTCTACTACTGGGAAAGAAGTGCACATATGTACATGTGTGAGTGTGTGTGTGTGTGTGTTAATGCACTTGCTAATTACTTAAAAAGCAGGCCATCTCTACACTGAATCCCCTTTATTCACACAGAGCAGCAGTGAGCTCTCATTACTACAGATTCAACTCAGTTTGTTGCTGTCTTCTGGGTGACACATTGTTCACTTTCCTACAAGGTCACCTCAGTCCAAAGCCAGTGGGCCCAACATCTGAACCTCATGAAGAGTCCATTCAGCCTGTTTTTTACAGCTTACAGAAACATTAGTTTCCTTTTACAATTCATGCTTGGATTATCTTCTTTTTTTTTTTTTAATTTAAGGCTGTACCGGGAATCAGGCCAGAGGAATAACTGGTTTCACTGTGTGATTATTTCCCCTCGGGGGACACGCGGGGGAAAAATCGTGTACATTAACGTATGGAGTAAATCAGAGGTGTAACAGAAAGCAGCATTGTTTTGCCTGAGGAATGGCCATGTGCTGTTATTTTACCTTTTCAACGGTAGAGCAGGATGAGAGATCGCAACGAGTCGATCAGCACCTTCCACAGGATTTCTCTTCTGGGTGAGCTGCACCGTCCGTGGCGTTGGTGTTTACATAATGAGATAACAGTGTGATGAAAAAAGACAAACACCAACCCAGCCACACAAGAGCACAACCACTACATACTTCCTGACTCTCACTTTCTATTCTTTTGCTGATTTCTTCTTTCTCACAGCATTTCCTTGGGAATTGACCATAGGTATTTCAATGCTCTGTCCCTCATTTCGTCTGGCTGTCTCTCATCCCTCCCCCCTCCCAACTTCCTTTTTCTGTCCTAATAGTCATCTCCGCTCTCTTTGCTTTTCTGTCAACTCAGTCAGCCTGTTGCATGCAATATTTCATTGGCACTTTTGTTGTACTGAGATTTTAGGAATACTTACTACAATGTTTGAATATTGTATAATGCTAATAGTAAATTGCATATAAATGTTTTTTTACAAATCATATTATGTTCTCAGTGTATCAAATGAGGTTTTAGTCCACATCTTTGTGTTTGTGAAATATTGTGATTATTGAAGTCTCTGTTGTTAGGTTGACTTTAGCATGGGTGCTAATTTGTTGTTTAGAATGACTTCAATGTTGACTGCTGATTCATTTTCTTGGCGTCTTGTCACTCGGATCACCTCAGGACTTTCTACCGCTTCGAGGCCGCTTGGGATAGTTCCATGCACAACTCCCTGCTACTAAACCGAGTCACTCCATACGGGGAGAAGATCTACATGACCCTCTCAGCCTACTTGGAGGTACAGCACAGTGCCTGTGTTCATGAGAGAGTAGCTCTTACAGAGTCAGAGGTCGTGTGTGAATTACTATACAGGTTCAATATCAGAAACCACTCTCTTATCACTTGCAGATGGAGAACTGCACCCAGCCCGCAATCGTAACCAAAGATATCTGTATGGTGTTTTACTCTCGAGACACAAAGCTCTCAGCCTCCCGCTCTATCCGAAACCTTTTTGGTACTGGAAGCCTGAGAGCAGCAGATGGGTGAGTTCGAAATTTCAGACTATGAAAAACATTGTGTATCTCGTGTTCGCTCTGTTGATAAAGAGATTTGTCTTTTTCTCCTTCTAGTAACCGTGTAACTGGAGTTTATGAGGTCAGCCTGTGTAACCTGGCAGATGCAGGAAGCCCAGGTGAGGCTCAAGACAAAGTTACCATTTTGCATTAAACTCAAATCTGCGACATTTCTAACCCTGCACCCAACCACTCCAGGTATGCAGAGGAGACGCAGGCGGGTGCTGGACACCTCAGTGGCCTACGTCCGTGGGGAGGAGAACCTGGCTGGGTGGAGGCCCCGCAGTGACAGCCTCATTCTGGACCACCAGTGGGAGCTGGAGAAACTCAGCCTCCTCCAAGATGTGAGGGCGTTCATTACTTTTCTTTTATAGCATAAGCTACTTGTATTAACACCTGAGGACAGATGATACTGGCCCTCATTTATTGAACCTAGATGTATCAAAACATGGGCGTCTAGATCATCCATTTCTTAAAACATCTAAATAAATGGAGATTTGGTCATTGCAATCTTGGTAGGAAACAATTAGATCTGGGTAGAAGACGATAGAATCTGTATAGAAGACGATCAGATCTGGGTAGAAGACGATAACATCTGGGTAGAAGACGATCAGATCTGGGTAGAAGACGATAACATCTGGGTAGAAGACGATCAGATCTGAGTAGAAGACGATCAGATCTGGGTAGAAGACGATAAAATCTGGGTAGAAGACGATCAGATCTGAGTAGAAGATGATCAGATCTGGGTTGAAGACGATCAGATCTGGGTAGAAGACGTTGTGATGTAACTGCAGAAAACTATGAGACATCCAGGCTATGATCTTCAGAAAACAATTATGTAATGTAGCCAAATTGGAAAGTTCCTCCTGGTTTCACAAATAGATACAACTGGATATCATCGGCATAGCAGTGATAAGAGACACAGTCACTGACGGATAAGGGAGCATGGAAAGGAAGAATAAGACAGGACCCAGGATAGATCCTTGAGGAACTCCACAGGTCAGAGAAGCACAGTCAGACAGTTTGTCAGCAATAATGCATACAAATAAAATAAGTTATGATTAGAAAAATAGAAAGAAAACCATTCAAGAGCTATACAGTACCACATATCCCAACCCACTTCCTCATAAAATATTATGATTTATGGTATTGAAAGCAGCTGTGCCGCTGATGGAAACCAGACTGGAATTTGTCAAATAAACTGTTTTCCAAAAGCAGACAACTTTCTCTAAGTTTCAGCAAGGATCATTGATTGTGATGTTCCCCCCACCCCCATTCTCTCAGGTGGAGAAGACCAAACATTACCTCCTGCTGAGGGAGAAACTGGAGTCTACCCTGTTAATGGGCCAGGAGTCCCTGCAGACCTGCGTCACTGACGAGCTGAGTGAGTCCCCTCAGCCCCCCGAGGTCGACCAGGAGGTCAGCTCCAGCTCTGAAATCACCACTGAGAGGCAGAGGGAGCTCGCTGCCAAGGTCAGCCATCATTACTTAGTGAATACTCAATTCCATGTTTGACTTAAGTGCAGTCTCGCTTGTATGTTTTTGATTTATTTTCACTATAATTCCATCCATAAGTAACACAATGACAGAATGTATGACTATTTTGGTTTCATACACTTTCTGTAATAAACATCTAAAAGCAAAAATCCTCTCATATGGGGGACCCTTGGACAAAATCTTATCAAATAGGGATCTGTGGTCCAATTTGTTTTAGTTTAGAGGTTCTTGACCTGAAAAAGTTTGGGAATCACTTCCTTAATGTATATGCATTTAAGTCAATTAAAGTCACTACATAATCAATATAAATCGAGTCAAAATAGTCAGAGTGCATTTTTATGATATTCAAAAATGTGATTTTACTTATCTTGTACTGTATCTTACCTTAGAGGACATTTTAAAGGGGACATATCATGCTCATTTTCAGGTTCATGCTTGTATTTTGGGTTTCTACTAGAACATGTTTACATGCTTTAATGTTCAAATAACACTTTATTTTTCTCATAATGTCTCTCTGAATATCTCTGTATTCACCCTCAGTTTGAAACACTCCGTTTTAACGCCTGTCTCTTTAAGACCCGTCCAAAAAAAAACAGTCTGTTCTGATTGGCTTGTGAGAAAAATATGGGGCACCTTTGGAGAGGTAGTTCTCAAGCTGTGGGCGATATATACCAATGAGCCTGCATGTGACATAGGAAGGGGAGCCAAACCTGAATAGCTTTTTGAATCACATGTTTTCTGATCGAGGCAGCCCACAAAAAACTGACTGGGTTGTCTTATTTCACAGTTTCTGAAAAAGTGAGTTTTTCATAATATGTCCTCTTTAATCTCTTTGTCCTTTCTACACGCAGTGTTTGCGGCTGCTCACTCACTCCTTCAACCGAGAATACAGCCATGTGTGTGTCAGCGCCAGTGAAAGCAAGGTAGTGCTCAAACACTCAAATTCAAACCTACACGTGGAAAAAAAACATAATGTCTGTTGATTGGTTCCTCACAGTTGAGCGAGCACCTGTGTGTTTGTGTGTGTTACAGATCTCAGAGATGTCCGTCACAGTGCTCAGAGACTCCACTTCAATCTCTGCTCTCAACACAATCATACCCTCGTCAACATGTCCTTCGCTGGTTGAGGGTTGCTATGGCAACGCTGAACTCAGGTCAGTGCTGAGACATACTTGTATGGTTATTGTTATGTATTCAGTAGCCAAGGTAGCCTTTTTTTGTGTGTGGCAGTCTAGATTAGCTACATTTTGTGTATTGCAGACTGTGTGTTCATCTTTTCTTTATCTTGAATAAATAATGTTTGGCAGTGTGATAACATGATGCACTAGGATACTAGGGCTCATAGGCCTCTTGTTTCTGTACTGCAGACCCCCTATGCCTCGCTCTCGTGCCGTCAGCCCCAGTCCTGACACGCAGCAGGACGCAGAGGCCAAGAAGTCCGTCAACGGAGCCTCTGAAACCAAACTACGGATCCGCAGATTTGTCCCTGATATCCAGGAGATTAGAGTCAGGTGAGTCTGCCACAGTGACTCCTTCACTTTGTGCCATACTTGCCAACCTTGACACCTCAAAAGTAGGGAGGATTTTTAAACCAAAGTGGGAGGGGTGTAGGTCCTCCCCCAGAAAAATGTGAGTTTCAGAGACTTTGTTTCCTGCATTCTGGTGACTTTTAAAGAATGAAAATAACAAAATAAAAACTACACTGCAACAGAATCAGGTTTATTTCGCCAAGTATGTTCATACATGGAATTTGACTCCGGTTTTATGCAACTCTCTCAATGTATTTACACAGAATAGAAATAACAGAGTACAATAATACAATAATGAAAATTAAAAAAATAAAACAGCATTTCTATGTTAAATAGGCCTATTTTTTAATTTTTACTATTAATTCTCAGGTAAGAAAACTGAGTAATTTACCACTCTGGCATGAAATTTAACTAATAGTCATCAGTTTTTATTCATTCATATGGAAAATTTACCATAAATCGAGAGAAATATGGGAGAATTGGGACCGCGTCAGGAAACTGGCAGGGCAATGAAAAACGGAAGTCTCCTGGTAAAATCGGGAGGGTTGACAAGTATGCTTTGTGCTGTTGCTTTTGCGCTGTAGAGACATTTTTCTTGGTTTCACATGTGGTTATATTTCTCTATTTTTGCAGCCCCATTGTGTCAAAGAAGGGTTACCTACATTTCTTGGAGCCACACACTAACGGATGGGTGAAGCGCTACGTCGTTGTGCGGCGGCCGTATGTATACATCTACAACACAGAGAGAGACTCCGTGGAGCGGGCTATCCTCAACCTCTCCTCGGCCCAGGTGGAGTACAGCGAGGACCAGCAGGCAATGCTGAAGGTTGGTGATTAACCAAACTCTCCTTTCTGCTCTCTCACTAGTGAAAACCTCAGGTCTATGGTATAATAAGCTTCTTTTTTTGTCTCTTTCTCCAGACCCCGTACACATTTGCCGTGTGCACAGAACATCGTGGAATATTGCTTCAAGCTATTAATGACAAAGAGATGCACGACTGGCTGTATGCGTTTAACCCTCTCCTTGCTGGAACTATCAGGTAAAAAATAATAACCGGGAACTTTGAGCAAATATAATAAACAGTTATTTTTTCTGAAACTGACTATATCTATGTCACTATATAAAATGAGAAAGTTTGTGACCCGGCCGCCATGTTGAAAACAGTCAAGCCAAAACCAAACACCAGCCAGAGCAAACTTTCTCATTTTACAGCTAAACAGTACACTACAAGATGTTTCTGAAAACATTTGAGGAGAGAAATAGGCATGACAGTAACAAAATATGCCCTACTGTCAGGATATAGTGACTGTTTTATAAAAAATGCCTTTTTTATTTTCAAAGTCACCAACTTCAGCTTTAATAGGTCAAAGTAAACACAAACTTAGAACTGGAAAATGTACCTTTAATACAAATACATCTTCTTCTCTGCCTCTTAGGTCAAAGCTGTCGAGAAGACGAGCCGGACAGATGAGGATGTGAGACAAGACATACAAATCTCATGAGAGAGGGTTGATCGCAGAGACTAAGATGTACATAGATCCTTGTCCTAATCCCTCCCCTTGTGCTGAGCCCCATCTCCCCCCCGCTCCCTCCCTCCACCACTTTCACCAACGACCATCTTTCCCCTGTACGTTCTCAGTTTATCACTAGTGTCCTGAGCACCTAAAGCGCCCATTTCGTGTCAGGCCTTTTGCTGCGGTGTGAGTCTCGTATTGTGAAGAACCTCTTCAAAAAGCGTCACTGTACTGTACTGGAGTTAATTCATAGCCGGACGAATGAAGAAAACGGAGGAAGTAGCAACAGTTTCTTATCTCAGATTACATACGTATGGTAATGTACTGTAGTTGTTGTCAGTGACACATCGAGCCTTATACATTTACTCTTTAAAAAAAAAATGCAGTGACATTTATTTTTACCTGAAGCTGCCATGTCAGTGAGGATCACATCGCTACATTTGCATCAGTAAATAGAAAAACATGCCGATTCGTCTCTACTCTACAGCTATATATGCAGTGTTTAAACTGGTTTGCATACAACGTACAGCTAGAAAATACACGCTAAGAGAAAAAAAAAAATGACAGTTGAGTGTAACTCTTTAGAATAATTCCCTTTTCTGCGTCCTATTCCTAAAAGTTCTTAGAAACTTTAGCACACACAGCCTGGCAAGGGAATGGCATATCATCGTAGACTTCATGTTCTTGTGGCATTTTGCTCATTCCACATCGTTTCAGTTACTCGTAGGAGCACCAAGGGTATCTACATTCACACAATAAGTAATGATCATCACCATTAATCCTCCCAATTTAATCTCATTCTCTACCTGAATTTTATTTGTTTTAAAATGTGATATATTTAGATATTTAACAGCTTTTATTATTTATTTCTGCATGTATTTATTTACAAAGACATTTATATTTCTAAAGTAGTAGTACCGTGCAATTTCTGCACACCGCACTTTTTAATATGAGTTCCTTAAATGTTTGAATAATAACAACCGTGTCCCCATGCAGTTAATGCTATTTAAACAGTTTAATATGATTGGCCACCTTCTTTGTGCTGAAGATTACTTGAATAATACTATCCCCCTTTAAGATTAGGATAGTCACACCTGACCTTCGACCCAACGAATATCCATCTGAAAAGGTCACTCTATTGTTAGAGAATATCAAGGTGGTCTGTCCATCCTCAGCTGCACAAAGCTACCTTGTTAAATGATCAAAAAGTATAAACTGTTCCTCACACTACAGAATAAGAAACTGGTTTTCTGAATGATATGTATATTGATTAAATGTAGTGCCTCTCTTTTCGACCATACTGTACAGTATGCCTCTGCACCAGTTGCTTTGAAACTACATCCGCCATGCTGCTATAATACTGTTCTGGAAGTGTCTGCAGATCATATCCCATCACTTTCCTGCTTTTCATCATCATCATCACATATTCAGACAAAAAGGTATCATTTATGTTAATGTTACATATCTATTATGGCAATCAGCTGTCATACAATACGGAATGTCCATAACACAGAGTATACTTCATGTTTATACTAAGGCTGTCAATCGATTAAAATAGTTAATCACGATTAATTGCAAATTAATCACACATTTTTTAATCTGTTCAAAATGTACCTTAAAGGGACATTTGTCAAGTATTTAATACTCTTATCAACATGGGAATGGATAAAATATGCTTGCTTTATGTAAATGTATGTATATATTTATTATTGGAAATCAATTGAGGACACAAAACAATGACACATATTGTTCAGAAACCCTCACAGGTACTGCATTTAGCATAACAAATATGCTCAAATCATAACATGGCAAACTCAAGCCCAACAGGTAACAACAGCTGTCGATGATACCTGTATCTTTACTCTAGCTTTACTTTAGCTATAAAACTGAAATTAAAAATCTAAAAAAAGATGCGTTATAGAAATTAGTGGTGTTAAACAAATTTGCGTTAATGTGTTATTATCGTGTTAACTATGACAGCCTTAGTTTATACATTAAAAATAACTACTTTAACATATTTCAGGATTGTGTTAAACTTTGAATGGAAGAAAATCAATGTACACCTGTTTTCTTTTCTATCCCTTCATCTGGTCTTTGATGAAAACTGCTACTGTGCATTTTTTATTGCATTCCATTCAAATCAATTATGAAACTGAACCTGTTCAAAAACTAGTGACAGATGCAGCTTGTGAGTTGATGTGTGAAGTTGGATTGATGAGCATGCCTCAGGTCAGCCAGCCTAGAGCGCACGCTCACTTACATTCTAGGACAACATCTCAAAGCATTAAACTGTTACACAAAAGCGCAAGAATAATATTTTATCTATCTAATGGCAGAGTCAATTTTAGCAGGGGATTAAATTATAACAGCAAATCAGTATGTTTTTATTTTTGCTGCTGAGGTAATCCATACAATACCTTACTCTACTATAAGCGTATTTCCTGAGGTTGGAAAGTATTCTGTGTGTTGTGGACATATTTTGAAGTGATCCAATCAAAACATTTTACAACCCTACATGTACATAATCAAACAGTCAAATGTCTGTTAATATCTTTTCTTCGTTGTGTAACAAAGTCCTGTGATCACTGTTATGATCAAAGTCTATCACTGACTTTCTTGGCAGAGACTGCAGTTTATCCAGCTATAGCATCATCATTGTTGTACTGTACATTACACTGTCTCACTCATTTCTGTCTCATTTCCTTTAAAACCCAATCTTAAAATGCGAGCAAAGTATCGTTCCAGTCTGATCTCTATGTTGAGATTATTCCTCGTGTTTTCATTGGGCCTTTTAATGTGCGTCACATTTGAGCCAACCAAAGTTTTCTTGGTGCAGTCACACACAAAAAATCACACTGAATGTACATTGATATTTGAAAATACTTATTCTGCTGGAGTGGTTCTGTCTTTTGTTTTCACAGTCTGGTTCCTTATTGATTGTAGGTAGGGTACTATCAGGGAACCAAATGGAGGTTGTGGGATATACCTGTAATAATCTGTCCACTGACATGTGAGGGAAGGTTGGTTCATTGTGGCCCTGTTAGGCATCTTGTACAGAGTAATGCTGTAGGTAACCTTACTGTCACACTTTATTTCAATATCTACCGTCACCATCATGCCCTGACA